>NC_054743.1:3424860-3447946 GCF_018143015.1 Lytechinus variegatus
ATTTTTCAATCTTTCGAATACGAGTATGCATGAGCGTGGACTACTCTATCAATACAAAAATTAATTGACTGCGACCAATCACTCAGTGCAATGGTGGTACGTACGTTATTATTAACGTAAGGTGCATGCATGCCACGAATGAATCAGTATTACATTACTTACATAGGCCTTATAGGCCTAGATCTATATCTAGATCCAATTCTTAAACACTTATAAAACTGCCATTAATGACAAGAAAAATGCTATGCTATGACTAGCCTAGGCTTGTGCATTAACTTTATCTCAAATCCTCTCAAATCTGAATCTGTCTTTATAATTATGCCTGCGGCTGTATGACTAAAATTCCGAACGTTACGTTTACTTTTGCTTTTAGACCGTGGCATTGAGCCAAATAGGTCTAGTCCGTATATAGAACTAGCAACACAATTGCCGATTCGAAGCACAGAAATTAAAAGCTTAATAATGGGTAAAGAAAATGCTGATCGATCTAATGTTGATCAAGACGAGGAATAAGATCAAAAGTTTAATCTGTGATTGCAGAGCCGCCTGCGTTAAACAATTTTAGGCTATGTTTTGTGCCTGACGTTAAAATACGTTACATGCTGATACAGCTTAGATCAGAGTCTATCAAGATCTAGAGACTAGACTGGATCTAAGCTAATTTGATTTAGATCTAGGACTGGTTCTGTATACGGACTAGACGGTCTAGACCTATTGAACCATGGCTACTAAGCTTATCTGTCTATACGAATTAAACGTAGTGTTCTGAATTAAGTTGTTCGAAGTTAACCATGACATTTTCGGCTACTAGTATTTGGCATTAGACAGGTCCAGATTTGAGGTAAAGTTTATGCGCTATCCTAGGCTAGCACTAGCCTAGGCTATAGTCCTATATAGCCTAGCATTTTTCTTGTCAGTAATGGCAGCTAGTTTGATAAGTGTTTAAGAATTGAATCTTGATATAGATGTAAGCCCTTAAGGCCTGTCTCAGAAATAAAATCATTTTTGTGATAATCATATTCCTGTAAATGCATGCGAATCTGTGATTGCGTTTATTTCGAAGAATAATGTTGTTTTAATTCCTCGTAAACTTATGATTCTGTGGTCGCTTTTTTTCTGTAATTATTTCTAGAGTTTTCTTTTTTTGAAATTGCTTTATTTGCAAGATTATCAATTTCTGAACGATGAAATTCATTTGTAAAATATACTGCTCTTTCAATAATGATATTTTTTCTGAATGAGTCTTAAATCTATTATTAACAAGATTTATTCCCGAGTTGAATTTTATTTCTCAATTATATCCATTTCCGGTTAAATACTTTTATTTCCGAATGTATAATTCGTCAAAAGTAATGTACTCATTTCTAAATGTTATTTTTTTTTAAAGAAAATGTTTTTTTTTTCTGAGAGACCTCATTTATTTCTAAAAGACTACATTATTTCTGAGACTATCTTTATTTTGAGATTGCTGATTTTGGCCCTTTTTGCTGGCCATACATTTTTAATCTGTTATGGACCATATCACCTGGACTCACATCTCTGATCTCGTGTTCAAGCTATTCTCCTACTGGGTGTGGGCATTCAAATTATGAAATAAAGGAACAACTGTCTAGCATGTCTAGTGTATGAATGAATAAAAAAAACATATATGACTTGTTTTGACCTTATATAGCCTTTGATACTTTCAAAAAACTTACGCTGTATTTTGTAAGATCATTAAGATAATAATAATCGTCAAATAAAAAACACAATAAAACAGAAGTCATGTTTTAATATTTGTATGTGTATTATAGCTTAAAGTGTAATAGCTTTATAACCAGGAAAAAGCATGCATAGTGAAAAGTTCAATTGATGAATTCAATATGATAGAGAATGAGATTGTGAGATTTTGTAGGTAATGAGTTCGTTTTAATAGGAACTGGAAATAATCAGAATAAATGGATGATGAGTCCAGGAGGCAGTATAGACATAGAAATGCAATTTATTAATGGGTTTAATGCAACAAAATAAAAAAAATACGAACTGTTGAATTATTCTATTTTGAACATTGTATTACGGGGAAATGGGGGTAAACTTAAAGAATGGGGAAAATGCCAGAGTAAAGCTAGGTGAGAGAGCTAAAGTGGTCTGTGTGGACATTCAGCATTGACTTGAGAACATGGAAAATTACACAACAATTGTCAAATTATTGAAATTTATGAGATGCCTTTGAAATTATATAAGATGATACTTTTAAAAAGAAGGCATGGAGATAGTCACTCCGAATTCAGATTATCTAAAGTCTTCCAAGAATTTGTATTCAAATTTCAAAAGAATTTGTCATTTGTGTATAAATACATTAAATGCAATAATGATCGTTATAATAAAGATACTAATAATAATCATGATTTGTCATGGCATAATTATTTAAACCTGCATAAAAAAGTTGCCTGTAAATGATTTCCTCTCCACCCTCATTTGTGTTAAATTTATTTTTTATTTCACGAGATTATGCACATAGCACACGCTAGATATCCAATAGTTTAAAGAACGACTAATCCTGCAAAAATGACTCTGGAAGTATACAAAACGGCTCAGGCAATTTAACAAATGCTCTAGAAAAAAATCCTCTGACACCAACACACGATTTATATGCATGTACATCAAACATAAAATATACATATATACACGCATGATTATTTAATCACTTCATAAACGCTTTAGTAATTGGACTCCGGAGTGAGATCCTAAGGTGAGACACTTATTTTCGAATTGGAAAACAGGTATAATGATCAAGAAACTAACGATTTTTTTTAGTGCTTCTATTAGTGCAAACATGATGGAGGCCCGAATATTTAAAGAAGATACATTTCTTCATATTAAGATATTAAGAATTTAGAATCAATTCATTTTTCAGAAGATCTTTATTAATTATTATATCTAAAATATATTAGGTAAATACTAAGCAAATATTCAGCAAAGAGTAGTCAATATGGAATAAAAGATGCTATTATATTTTCAACGTCAATTTGGGACACAGTATACATGTACAACATGACGTTATTACGAACACGTGGAATATAACAACAATGATTTGGTGATGTTATAGTATTGATCCTGTTTTTATTAACAAAGAAAACATCATCTACGGTTTAAACACATGGAACACAATATGTTGATCTATTCCTTGTATCTGTTAATAAGGTCTAGGCATTCTGCCTCACGAAGAGCGTCATCAAGATCGCTTATTCTTCCTTCTGATATTCCTTTCCACCGCTTCAAAACTTCCTCAAATGCAGCGTGAGAATTTAACTGATGTCTAGATGAAATATTCTGAGCGTCAGTAAGGCTTAATCCCAGAGCAACGCAGAACGAGCTGAGTTTATCGAATGGCATGAGGTTTGACAATTTTAATATTTCGCGATCGGTAACCATCCTCTCGCTGGACCTGGAATATGGAACGTGAAAATAATGAAACTCATGAGAGCTGAATAGGAATTGGCTGAGAAATGCCCGGAAATATTTTGTTTTAGTTACAGATCATCGCTTATATTCAAGTATATATCATTATCAAGTAGACTCATCACTACATTAATTACGTTCATCTGTATAACCCATTAATTTCTTCGAAGATATTGAAGGACATTTCCACTCAAACAAGAAGCTGAATTAAGATAAAAAGAAAATCAAACTCGCATGATGCTAATTTCAACAAATTCAGATATAAAGTCAAAGAGTTGTTTTAAGTTTCAATGTTTCACTTAATGTTGCGAAACGGTATATCATGTATGCTCATCTTTGTCCGTATGTAAATGAGGGAACTGATGACACTATCCACTCACTATGTATTATATAAAATATGTTTCACACATTACAGTGCCAGAGAAGAATGGATTTACCCTTGAATGTGTGGGGTTACCATTGAAACAAGCTCTCTACAAAAAGGTAATATTCAACACGGAACACAATGTAAAAAAGGAAGATAATTGAGTGGCGTAATTGACTCCTTAATTTTCATATCACTCTGTTGTGTGTGAAAACAGGCGAAACCTTAAATCCATTTCTATTTTTTGAAATTCAAAATCATTTATGCACATCAAATTTCGATGAAATATTCAGTTTTGCACTTTTTATCTTTATCTCCTTTTACCGAAATCCCCATTTTTTCCGGGGGAGGGGTGTTTATTTTTCGAGAAAATGGAAGCGAATACAGAGGTAAAATTATGATGGAAACGGTCGGTTGGGTAGTGAAATATGAATGGTATGGGCGTACTTACTGATAATCGTTCTGGGCAGATGCAGACATGACTCTTGATGTGTTGGTAGTCGTTGTTGACACCCTGTGAAAATGAAGTAGACTTTTGCAATAATTATACAATTTTTGATATCATATTTTTTGAACAATTGAAAATCCTATTTTGCATATCTGATTTGTATACATATGCATCAAGGAATCGACCTTATGTCACAGTGGAAGTGAGATTGTATTCACTTATTTTGTTTCTATGGATACAGGAGGAAAGTAGAAGTGCCATCGTGTGGTGTTGTATAGGGGTGTGTGTGAAGATGAGTAATAGGAGATAAAGAAGAGATTAAATTTCGAGTGTGAAAGGGTCTTCACATTATGACATGTGTGCACTAGGTGTGACCAAGGTTAATCTTTATAGTGTGAAAGTGGTTTGTCTACAATATTGGAGCTAGTTTGAATACATACCTCATTTCTTTCAGCCGAGGAAAGGCTTTTCAAAGTAAATTCTTAGTTTTATTCAGCCCAGGATGGGCATTGTTTGAAGGAAATATCCAGGTGGTTAAATACAAATTAGATTTAATCATGCTCCTTGCACTGGGCAAGTAGTAAGGATTTTTGAGACAGACACACCTAGCCTATAGAGGAGACAGGTACCTTTTCCAAGGGCCTCTTTGACTTTTTTTCGACATGAGTTTCTCTACATGAGTTATTAATTTCAAGAGTTTGTTTTCAAGTGATTTCAAGGCAAAAGGAAAGACCTGCAATTGTAATGACAGGCAAATTCTTCATTACGATGAATTTTCTCAAGCATTTATAAAGAGCACCAACGGTGAGTTAATTCTCATAATTATCTTGAGATTTGGAAGTAATTAAATAAATGTGTATGTTTCTAAGTGTGACAATAAAACAGGTCACGATAAAGCTTTAATTGAAATGTATTAATTAAGTAATTATATTGAGTAAAGTCTTATCTTTGAACTTTGAACAATGTGTCACTTTAAGTCAGAATCTTGGAAGTCTTAAAATAGAAGAACTTTGTAAGAATGGATACAAATATGAGAGTATTAAAGATGAACTGCATTATTTGTGTGAACCATTTTAGATAGATTATTAGTTAATCAAGAACCGCATAGTAGAAATTGTTTATGAAATCTATTTTTAGATGGCACGTAGTCTGGGGCAGGAGACACACCCCATCCAACTCTGATCCAACTACCAGTAAACTCAGCACTCAGGAGTCATGTACGATCATCACGACACAGCTTCGTCTTAACTACATAAGGGATTCTCAACGTCAAATCTTCAAGCGGTGACGTATGACATTTGATCAATTGAGAGAGTGACACAACTATGAAACATTTGGAACGATTTTGAGCGGTGTCATTTTGAGAGACTATAAATCCATCTTAGTTTGTGAGAGTTATAATGCGGTTCGTTTTTCAAGTTTAAAAAGGTTCATTTCGTAAATCAGTTTATTGTTATATATTTTTTTTAGGTTTGTACTCTGGTATATTATAAAGTCATAGAAGAATAGTAAAACAAACTTTGGATTGATGTTTGTTTGTAATCTGGTGTATTGAGAAGAAAAGGGTAGCAAGACAAGACTTATGAATAATTAAATACATCAGTATTGGTGATAGAACATAGATCTTTTGAGTCTGTTAGTTTTTTTTGTTTATCTTTGATGAGTGAATTTGCAAAGTATAGTTATTTTCATGTTACAGTTATTTTCACCTTATAATAAAGCAAAGTCCTTGATATAACATTATAACATTACATGTTGGAAGCGTTTCACTATTTTGGCTGACTAGAGAGATTCGTTTCAAGTCAATTAAAATGTGATACTGACCAGTCAGTCGGCAAGCCCTGAAAAAAGTAGCTTCTTTAATCCAAGTGATATTCATGACTATAGGGTTTTTGCATTATTAATGAGCTTGGTGCGAACCAAAAAACATCTTTTTATTCTGCCATTGCTGCTCTAGATATTAACCAAATTTCATGTTTTTGGTATCTTTGTAAAGAAGAAGAATCATTCTTTTAGGTCATGTGTTTGGAATTTTTTAAAAAATGTTGTAATATAGGGAAAACTTTTGATATAAAACATGAAACAAAATGATTTTTTTCATGCAACAAATATTGTTGTTTTCACACTTGATTTCTGTTTGAGCACAAATGATTTTTAGATCATAATAAAGCTGAAGATCTACGCTTTAATATGATATAATTTGTATAAGAAGATGTATCTTAGATGGGTCAGCAGCCAGCTTTTCATAGGCCAAGTACATTTAGCAGCTCAAAAACAAGAATACTGCACTCTGATTGGTCACAGAGACCACACACCCACGCAAATTCCAATGTTCCCCACACTGGGCCTCTGCAAGGTCACACTCACCATGTGGTAATCTCTTCAAATAACCCGCGCCTGTTGTTGTGAAAACATTATTCAGCCAATCAGAACTCTGGATTTTATGTTACTCAGAAATTTTAGAAATCTCGTCTTGCATCTTGATGGAAAAAGCTGGCTGCTGACCCATCTAAAAGATGCCACATATCAAGAGTGACATTGTAAGAAAGTATAGAGTTTGAGCTTTCTGATGATATAAATAATGTTGGTACCTAAAACAAAATGTTGCACAATTTGCAAGTGAAAACAGAGGAAGAAAATTCTGTTTGATGCATCTTTTCTGGTAAAAAAAATCACTTATTTATCAAAATATTTTATTCAAAAGAAATAACCAATATGAAAGAGTAACATTTACTCTTCCCAATGGTACAAAAATAATCAATTTTACTCCAGGAGAAAGTGGTTAAATTCTTTGAGAAAAAAGTCTCACAATTCACGAGATTTTGCAGGGACATGAATTCAGCCACGAGAGGACTTGGATAAATCTTGCCCATTTGCTCATTAACACAGGGGCTTGCCGACTGACTGTGACTCACCCAACCATTTGGTTACAAAGTCGAACAAAATAGCTCAATTATGAAAAGTAAACGAGTTCAATATCTTTTTTACACACTTTTTAAGACATGCTAGCTCCTCAAATCATTTACATTGAATCGAAATGTTGATTTGAATAAATAGAAAAAACATCAAACTAGCATAACACTAAAAATTTCATCAAAATCGGTTGTAAAATTAAAAAAAAGGCATTTTAAAGTTTCGCTTATTTTTTACAAAACAGTGATATGCAAATGAGTCAGTCGATGATATCCATCACTCACTATTTCTTTTGCTTTTTATTGTTAGAATTATACAATATTTCATTTTTTTTACAGATTTGACTATTTAGGGACCGATTTGACTGAATCATATAGTATTAAACAATACTAATTCCACATGTTTAGGGAGGAATTAATCATAGTTTCACTTGAAAATTAGGAGAAAATTAAAATATTTCGGGAGAAAAATGTAAGCTGTATATTTGAAAAGTCGAATAAACAACATTACTAAATATGGATCAGAAACATTCTAAACAAGAAAATGCATGATTGCTGATGTGGTTTACGGTACACCATGTGGAGCGTTATAGAAACAGTGGATAGAAGAAGATAAGTGGATAGGCGAGAAAGTGGAGATTTGAGAATAGAGTATTCTTTTTTGAAAATAGTCCTGAAAAAGACTGTAAACCAGAAGGAATGTTGAGTGAGAACAGCTTGAGTAGAAGAGCTGATGAGATGCTGGCTTGAGTCGGCGAGTAGAGATGATGAGTAGTAGAGAGACTCGACGTTTCGGACAGGTTGACTGTCCGTCTTCAGGAGTATTTTCAAGAAAGAATACTCTATTCTCAAATCTCCACTTCCTCGCCTATCCACTTCTTATCTTCTTCTATCCACTGTTTTTATAACACTCCACATGGTGTACCGTAAACCACATCAGCAATTGTACATGCCACCATGCAAACCTTCAAACAACAAGAAAATGCATGTATATATATATATATATATATATATATACATGTACATACAGATTTATATACAGTGCGTCTCAAAAAAAACTATACACTTTTGAAATGGATACCAAATAAAAAAATATGTCACTCTGGGGAAAATACTTTTATATGGAAAGCCAATAAAGTCAATTTTCAACTTCTCTCATACGTGTACTGTATCAAAGCAATAGCTTTGATCCAGCTGAGGCATGGCGGCTTGTCATTGTTTAAAACTCATCTTTACCCGACAAAGGAAAATATAATTGGTATAGTGTCGAAAATCTGTCTATCTGACGGTCAATCGGATCGGGCTCAGTCTAGCCACTAACCCGTCTCTGTGGTCTAGTGGTTAAGGCACCGGCGTTCAAAGCTGGGGGCCCGGGTTCGATTCCCGGCAGAGACATTTTTTCGGCATCACCAATTTTTCCAAAGGGTAGATAGCTCTGGGGAACCTTGATTTAAGCTACGCCTACCATTGTTCTCTTCATCCATTTCTTTACAATATTTAGATAAAAAAAGAGTTGCCAAAAGCTGTTGTACATGTAAAGCTTTACACACACACACATATATATATATAAACTCCTAAAAAGAGTAAAATGAAGTCAAATATGCATTGTGTGAAAATGGGAGTTGGGAGAAATTATTGACCAAACTCAGATTTCCATTTTTTTTCTCAGGGGTTTATATAAATGTATGGTTTCCTGTATCGGTCAAAGTTGGCTCATCAGGAAAGAAAGAACTAAGAACCACTGCGCAATGAAATGCACCCATTGCCCCTACCGAGGGCCTCCGCCAAATCCCAATAATTTTAAAGACCTGATTAGCTGGGTACCCTTGTCCGAGGCGTGAAACCTTTGCCAACAAGAGTTGAGGAAAATTCATATACATATATTATATTATGCATGCATATATTTAGCGCTGGATAAATTCTAAATAAACGAATTTTCAAATTAAGATTGGATAAAAAGAGCGAAAGCCCGCCGTCAGAATCATGGCAGCTGGTATTAACGCAATGTTATCAGAATATATATACCACTCACGATCGACAGATATTTTCAATTAAAATTTGCGCATATATGCTATTTATAATTTGTACAAGGGCGTGGCAGTATAATGAGTCCCTCCGATTCTATAAGTATCTGATGAAAATATGATATCCTTACCTTATTTATTTCCTTTTATGAGATATTCGGTAAGTATCATTCAAGAAATGAAACAACAGCGTCAGCATGTAATGGGTGGTCTGTGGTTCCAACAGACTACGAAATGCGTTCATGACTCAAGCCGCAGTATGTGAATGAGCACTTTATAGATCACGCCCATAATAAAGTACAGAGTTCACGTTGGTACACGCAAAACGATAAGTATGTGAAGGTCCGAAATATATTCGAAATCATTAGCGTGAAATGTGTAAATATTTCAATTAGAATCAAAATAAGGCATGTTGAAGTCAAAATGCTTAATATTGAAAATGATAGAAGGAAAAATATCGATAAATTTTGTATCTAAAAAGCAAAGCCTACATCTTTTATAAGTTGCTCTTTGAAATAATAAATCTAAAAAATCTTCTGGCTTCTTGATTTGCTCAGTAAAAAAGTAGAAATGCACCCCCTTCCCCCTAATAGGCTCTTCCATGAACGTGAGAACTCCGCATCGGAAATTTGCCAGTTTAAATAGTGTGACGTCAGATTCAGATTTATTTCCAACAGAACGTCACATCATGCCCTTTGTCAGCAGCTGTGCGCAGAAAACACAGAAAACAACTACATTGCATTTCAAACAAAGTTTAGTCTCCTTTTTCTTTGAAATGCAATGCATTACCCCTCGTCATTTTTTGTCCCATCTGTGTCCAACACCCAGAATGTAAAATCGTTGAGAAAAAATATAACTAGATTTAAGTGGAGCTGATTTTTCTTGATCGGCGCCGGTTAAGACTCTGGCATCGCCGATTTAGATTTAGGTGGCGCTGATTATTCTTGATTGGCGCCAGTTATATGCAGACAGCGCACTGCTGATTATTTTTAACCAGCGAAGTTGTCGGGAAAAGGGTAGTTAAAAGAAAGAGATAGAAGATGATATGATTATGCTTTGCTGGGAGATAGCCTTTCCTTTACTATTGCTAATATTACATCAGCGTATAATTGTTTTAAGCGGCGCCTTTTCTTTTCTTTCCTTCATTTTGATTTTTTTAAACGGCGCTTTTTCTTTCTTTTTACTTTTATTTTTTTTGAATTATATATTCTACTGTACTTATTAGGACTCCTCAAATGACTGTTTGTAATTAAACAGATGTGGTTTGAGCCTTGATTAAAAAAATACAGATGATGATTTCCGAACTTCCTGGGGTAGGCTACTTATGCATAATTCTCAGTTACATTTATCATCATTGGTATATGTTTCCCCACCCAACTTTATCTGAATACATGCATTTTTGTAATAGTATATTTTTCTGGCAATATGAAGTGGAAACATTTATGCTGGAAATGAGATTTCCTTCTGCTTTTTTTTATTAGGGTGGTCAAATTATCCCAACATGTAAGAAACTTCTCAGAACTAAATCCATGCAGAAACTAACTAGTTTTTACTTTGCCTGTGAAGCAGCTCTACTAAAGCCAGACTTTGACATTATGAGGTTCCACAATTAACATTTTACTCTATGCACTCCAACACCAACGTTTGACCATTGGACTTCATTAATGGCTTGTCTGTGCATCTCCACATATAATTGTTTTACCAATGTACTACTGTTCTTGTCCCTATCCCACTTAAAATGCAGCCAGCGTCCTCCAGTTTGAGCTATTCTTTACCAATTCATCAAGTAATTCATATTCATATTGGTAGCCTTCGGGGTCTTGCTGAATGATCAAGTGCCAGTTCGATTACCTTGGGGTTCCACAATAAGGCTTGATGGGAGCGCAGGTAGATGAAAGTTATGTTTCTATTAAGCAATAAAATTTAATACAAAGTATTCTGCGGAAGCAGTTCGTATCCAGGTCATCAAGTCTCTGTTCCTGAGACATGTTCAGTCCTCATGTCACCCATCAGAAGAGAAAACCAGAGTTGTGTTTTTGAGGGAGACATTGCTGTTTGACCAGATATTGTTTAGGCATTAAAATGACTGCAGTGCACTATTCTAATACTACAGTGAATTTCAAATGTATCTCCTTGGCCACTTATCGAACTGCTTATGTACATGCATGTTGCTGACGTCTCCATTACTAAGTATTGTTTCTGCTAGCTAATGAAGTGATCTTTCGGAGGATGATGGGTTATTGACATGTTTGGTCTGCTGGTTATCAATCCATTTATTTTTGTCTGGCATTATCCCCAACTGGATCAAATAGCTTCCTTAGCTCTGATAGGCTGCCTGTCAATCTGCAATATCTTCACCAAACATAAGGGCGAAAATGTCTTCAATTGTACAGTAGAGTGAGGATTTCGTTTTTTTTGTCTCACCTGCGAAGCAAAGTGACACTACAGGCGCCGCTTTTCCGACGGCGGCGGCGTCAACATCAAATCTTAACCTGAGGTTAAGTTTTTGAAATGACGTCATAACTTAGAAAGTATATAAATCTAGTTAAAAAAACTCGGCCATAAAGTTAATCAACTATTACTAAACATCCTGTAAGAGTTTCATGTCACATAATCAAGGTCAAAGGTCATTTAGGGTCAATGAACTTAGACCATGTTGGAGGATTCAACATCAATATCTTAACCTGAGGTTAAGTTTTTGAAATGTCATCATAACTTAGAAAATATATGGACCTAGTTCATGAAACTTGGACATAAGGTTAATCAAGTATCACTGAACATCCTGCATGAGTTTCACGTCACATGACCAAGGTCAAAGGTCATTTAGGGTCAATGAACTTTGGCCGAATTGGGGATATCTGTTGAATTCCCATCATAACTTTGAAAGTTTATGGATCTGATTCATGAAACTTAGACATAATAGTAATCAAGTATCACTGAACATCCTGTGCGCGTTTCAGGTCACATGACCAAGGTCAAAGGTCAATGAACTTTGGCCGAATTGGGTGTATCTGTTGAATTACCATCATAACTTTGAAAGTTTATGGATCTGATTCATGAAACTTGGACATAATAGTAATCAAGTATCACTGAACATCCTGTGCGCGTTTCAGGTCACATGACCAAGGTCAAAGGTCAATGAACTTTGGCCGAATTGGGTGTATCTGTTGAATTACCATCATAACTTTGAAAGTTTATGGATCTGATTCATGAAACTTGTACATAAGAGTAATCAAGTATCATTGAACATCCTGTTCGAGTTTCAGGTCACATGATCAAGGTCACAGTTCATGTTAGGTCAATAAACTTTGGCCATGTTGGGGTTTTTTGTTGAATAACCATCATATCTCTGTAAGTTTATTGGTCTCGTTCATAAAAAGTGGACATAAGAGTAACCATATATCACTGAACATCTTGTGCGAGTTAGAGTAGTATTCAAAGTCAGCACAACTGCTATATTGAACCGCGTGATGCAGGTGAGACGGCCAGAGGCATTCCACTTGTTTTTCTACAGCTACCCTCTCCATTGCCATAACGAAATGATTGAGTATGACTAAACGGATCAGGGAAGTATGCAACCTTGACGAACCCTGTGAGTACTTTGAACCAGTCACTTCAACCATATTCCGTCCTCACACAACACGAGGAACTCTCATATATTGTATTGATGGTAGTAAGCATGGTTTACGGTCAATACAATAGGAATCTGATATTTTCGGCAAGTACGCAGTCAGAATATTTGCTCAGCACAAGCCGGGCTGGAAACCTGCTTGTTCTTGCCCATGTTTTTTTGTATAAATTATTATTTCATTATTATTATCGTTTGGAAAAAAAAATCTTGCTAGGAATGGAAAAAAGCTCTAGTCTTCAGCTATCACTTTGAAAAGAACAGCCTCTCAAGAGTCATCTGAATTCATGAGACCTTTCAGCACGAGTGACTTGAGCTACAATATCAAAGCAATGCAGAAGAAGAAGGAAGGTGCATTGGATGATGCTCTCTGTGAGCAGATCAAACACCTTGGAACTGTTGTAGTCTGATGCTTAATTGACATGCTAAGTTACTGTCTGAGTGAAATCACAATGCCAACAATATGGAGGAAATCGAGGTAGTCGCCTTACTCAAACCAGGTAAGGGCCCAGCCCAACCAAAGGGCTACAGATTTATATTTCTGCTTTTCCGGCATACCAGCTCTTTGAAAGGCTCCTACTTTGATATCCGCATTGCTCCCTTTGTGGATGAGCTGCTCCTTATTCCAGAACAGGCAGGATCTAGGCCAAAGAAGTCTTGTATAATTCAACTGCTGAATCTGACACTGTACATCAAAGATGGCTTCGAGTAGGGGCTGATAACTTGAGCAGTCTTTGTTGACCTCTCCGCAGTAGACATTGTGAATCATCGGATACTCATGGGAAATATCTTTCGACAAAGGACCTTAAGCGGACACAACTGATCGAAGACATCGTCTCAAATTGTTGGTCTTCTCGGAATCTTGGAGGTTCAAGCAGCAGACGGCGAAGGCAAAACATCTGCACAGAGGGCCAACCAATCCCCAAAATACTAAGACCTACCTCTACGCTAATCACCTTTGCAATGTTTTTTAGAAGCAGTCCTTTGAAGATGCGGAAAAAAACACTCAGCGATATTCTTGCAAGACTGAATCCTTACACTACGCTGCAAATCATCTAGGGTAAATCTAAAAAAAAATCAGTTCAATGTTTTCCACCTGAAGAACAGAAATGCATATGTTATGGTAAATTTTTGGAACACACCAGTCATCTAGTCTACCTCGGCGTCGCCCTTGAATGCTCCTTTACATGCAAAGAACATTTTGCCAAGACAAAGGCAGGAGCAAGGAACAGCGTCCTTAAGAAGCTTGCCAACACAAAATGGGAAACAGATGCCAAAACCATCCATACGACAAACCTTGCTCTCTGCAACTCGACAGTTAAGTATGCAGCCCCCGTCTCGTGTAGGTCATCCCCGTACTGCAAAGATTGATCTAGACTTGAATACTGCTTGCAGAGTAATAACCGGCTGTCTTCAGCAAGGTGATTTTTACCTACTGTGTCGTAAAGTTTCCCTCGCTCATCCAAATGCATTGATGGCTCTGCTACGGTCTAACCATCTTCAGTATGTAACGCACAATATTTCCTAGGACCTATTGAGTCACAATCATTGAACATATTTAATCCAAGAAAATCTAATTTCAGCATGAGTATAGTTTTATCAATTTATATAAACTCCTCTCTGTTGAAGGTTCATGGAATTCGATTATTGTCATGATTAAATCAGCATCAGTTTGATTTTAAGTCGGGCATGCCCAATGTACTATCATATTACTTTGTATGAAAAAGTGAGTGAGGGTGAATGCATGTCTGTGTGTATGTGTGGTTGGATTTGTGTATGTTAATCAAGAAGAAATAATGAAAACTTGTTGTTAATACGATTATTAAATAATTTCATAATTGAAGCTTTTACTTGTCTGCCATTGATAAGCAGTTGTTGAAATATCTCGTAACAAAACATGTACAGAACAAAAGGTAGAAAAAAGAGATACATAATAAGTTCAAGGAAAAATAAAAGCACAAGCAATGGTTAAAAAAAGGGCCGTGCAATCGTTCGTAATGATGCGAATGCAATTTGTACCAAACATAAATAACTTTCGAACTGAAATGGTAAATTTATAGCATTCGCAAAATTTGCGTAAAAAAATACCCCAGACAACCAGATAGAACTAACAATATTTTTTTCCGAATGGTACAAGTTATGTATGAAAAATATGCATTATCCATTCCAGTGAAAGCGAATATTATTAAATTATATTGTAGAAATAAGATTCTAAATCGCCAATATGGCAGTCATTTTGTTTATACAGGTTAGATGGGCAAAACATGAGAAATCGGCTTGGAAATAGGTCTAAACAGATTCATTCAGCACGAGCCTATTCTCTTTTATCTACCCACGTACACAGTCAATACATTATGTTTCCAGAAGTAGTAAAGCTTGTTGTTGTGCATGTTTAGTCGGACTGAACGATCTGATGCATTAATCCCTATAGGTATGGTTACACGTTCATATACCGGTATAAAGTGCGTTTTGAAAATTGTAATAGAAATGTACGGGGCTGATATTCAAAGCCCATATAAATCTGTAAAACCATTTTGCTTGAATATGACATAACTCATCAGATTTCCATTGATACCCCATTTATACCATATGTGTCATGTATGACCGAATTAATTGATGATGAAGAAAAAAGCTGTAGATACCTCATTTTTCAAGTTTTTGAAAAGTTGATGATAGGGCAGAGGCTGATGTAAATACTTTCATCGATGCTCGAGCTGGCAACATTGCTTTTTTCTTGAAATGTCTACTTTGAATGAGTATTTGTAAGCTGTGAAAATGAATGCAACACTTAAAAAATAATATTTTCCAGTCATACAAGTACCATATGTTGCAAAATAGTTTAACTTAAAGGGGATTCCAAACCCAATAAAATTTTGTTTCTAGAGGTAAAAGGAAAATCAGACAAGTTGATTGGTGAACATTTGTCAAATATCAGACCAACAATAAAAAGGTATGATTGTTTTTAAAAGTTGTAAATATTGGTAATCAATATACACAGAAAAATCAAATTGGGTGCATATGTGATGTCATAGTGATGAAATGCAAGGACTACTCTTCGATGTACTTCGATACACAAAATGACTTAAATTACATTTTCTTTTCAAAAGTTTGACTTAAAATTATATTTCTATTTCACGAGGACACCAAACAACATACTACATGGGCTATATTTAGAGTACTGCCCCGGGAATGGGTATTAGGAGAAAACCCTCAAATCACTGATACTTATTACATATCCTATTGAAAAGTTCTTCTTGGCCCTTGTCACGATTTACTTACCGAATTGCCAATTTGAAATATTCATATTCTTCATGTTCTTAGGGATCTCAATTTTAACGAAACCATTTTCTTTCTTATTGCCTTTCCGATTTCTTTCAAACCTTCGAAATTTTGTCTTATCTATTTTCTCCTTTCGACCACAAAAGTGTATATGACCAAGGCTGATTTCCCTTTTAAGATTGAAATGATGGCTAATCCTCATCAGACAGTTAGCATGCAGAGGACTCTGTAAGTTTTTTAGAGAACGTTTCCTGTAATAGATCCTCCAGCAAAAAAGAGAGAAAATCTTGGCTAACGTGTAGAAATATAGCACCAGCCTGAACAAAAACAAGGGAAAACCTCGAAGAACCCGCACACCACATTCAAAAGAAATCATCGCCGCTGTAAGGCTTCACATAATCATGGACCAGGTCTATTGCCTAATGTAAGGAACCAAGAAACACGAGCGCAAAACGAAATGGAGTGGGACTGTATTCGGCATCATTTTTTATGTTTGGCTGCAAAAGAGGTTAAGTCCACTTTAGATCATTCGGAGCAAAAACATATTTTTGTATTCTTCCATATTGCAATATTCTTATGAGAAACTGAATTATCATGATTCATGTGGAAATAAAGTTCGGTATAAAAGAAATCAACCTGTCCCCAATGGTGTTTCTCTTTCTTCAAAGAACTACCATTGCGGATCTAACATAATTTGCAAGCAAACTGAAATGGATCTAATCTTTTGAAATAAAATAGTGACTTTTTTGCCACTTTTATTTACGTTTTAATTGAAATTTCAATTTTCTTTGGTATCATCACGGCAACTACACACTCAGGAATAAAGGTTCGAAACTGAACCCGGAAAGGTTGATGCAAACTCAGCACCCTATGGGTTCAAAAATGGAACCCCTGATTTGGGGTTATGATTCATGTGGAAATAAAGTTCGGTATAAAAGAAATCAACCTGTCCCCAATGGTGTTTCTCTTTCTTCAAAGAACTACCATTGCGGATCTAACATAATTTGCAAGCAAACTGAAATGGATCTAAATCTTTTGAAATAAAATAGTGACTTTTTTGCCACTTTTATTTACGTTTTAATTGAAATTTCAATTTTCTTTGGTATCATCACGGCAACTACACACTCAGGAGTAAAGGTTCAAAATTGAACCCGGAAAGGTTGATGCAAACTCAGCACCCTATGGGTTCAAAAATGGAACCCCTGATTTGGGGTTCAAAAATTGAACCCTGCAGTTGGGGTTCACTTTTGCATCCTGCGGGTTCAAAACTGCACCCTAAATCTTAAATTGAATCCCTAGCGGTGCAGTTTTGAACCCATAGGGTGCAAATATTAACCCCAACCTCATGCAGGGTTCAATTTTTTAAATAAAAGGGTGTTGATTTTGCATCAACCTTTCGGGGTTGAATTTTGAACCTTTATTTCTTGGTGTGTAAAAGCATTCAAGTTTTGAGACAAATAATATATTTTTTTATGAAAATGGATCTAACCCCTTTGACAAATGAGCTCTTCAGAAGAGTTTGTTTGCAAAACGGGTTAGATCCACTCTAAGATTATTTTTTTTCTCCTATCGTCCCTATATTGCAATATTCGTTTGCGAAACTAAATTTTCATGACATCCTACCAAGTGAACATAAAATTGGGTTTAAAAGAAATCTACCTGTCTTTATTTTTTTAGATATTCATTTCCTAAATAGTTTTTTGTGGATCTAACCCCTTTTCTAACAAAATGAAATGGATATAATTCCTTTTTGAAAAAGTGATGTTTTTCTTTTCATTTTTTTTCATTTTTGATGGGAAATCCATTTTTTTTTTATTTTGTATAATCTTACTAAAACTCTATAAATTAAGACAAAAACAAGATTTGATTATTAATCTAGCTCATTTTGCATTTGAGCTCGTCATATATCTTCTTCTTCTTCTGCAAAAAAAAAAGAACAGTACAGGCCACCTTCTGGTGTATTGTCGTACTGGTGGAGTGCAGCCTGCAAGTGCGTGTATGTACATTATCTGATAAAAAGTTGCTTACAGCAAAAAAAAATAAAAATAAAAAAAAACACTGTTATTAACGGAGCTAGATCTGTTGTACCTCCTGTTTAAAGATGTGTAGAGAGGTACAATTAATTGTGCATTGGGGAAGAGAGTTTACATTTATCATTGTAAGCATTTTTATTAATCTAGAGCAAATGTTAGATTTTAGATTTTTTCACTTGTTAAAATAATACACAACTTAATTTTTAACCAATAAAAAGGCTGCATTCGGGGTGTGCACTTCATATTACAATTGCGTATTCTTCATTAGAAATTTTTTTCCGCTTCATTCCTACTTCCTGAATTGAAAATGTGTCCATTCATTTCGAGATCTTATCGAATCTGGCCTTGGTCTTATGCCAGTAACGTTAATATTATAATAGAAATTCATTTGAAATAAAATCTTACTTGTTTATTTCAGCGGAAGTTGCAGCAGGAACATGACCAGCAGACGGAGTAGAAGGGGAATTAGAAGTAGAGGTAACGGAAGAAATAGCAGTTGAGGGGGAAGTGGAAGTAGAGGTAACGGAAGCAGTAGTAGCAGCAGATGGGGAAGTGGAAGTAGAGGTAACTGAAGCAGTAGTAGCAGCAGATGGGGAAGTGGAAGTAGAGGTAACTGAAGCAGTAGTAGCAGTAGATGGGGAAGTTGAAGTAGAGGTAACTGAAGCAGTAGTAGCAGTAGATGGGGAAGTGGAAGTAGAGGTAACTGAAGCAGTAGTAGCAGTAGATGGGGAAGTGGAAGTAGAGGTAACTGAAGCAGTAGTAGCAGTAGATGGGGAAGTGGAAGTAGAGGTAACGGAAGCAGTAGTAGCAGTCGATGGGGAAGTGGAAGTAGAGGTAACGGAAGCAGTAGTAGCAGTCGAGGGGGGAGTGGAAGTAGAGGTAACTGAAGCAGTAATAGCAGTAGATGGGGAAGTGGAAGTAGAAGTAACTGAAGCAGTAGTAGCAGTAGAAGGGGAAGTGAAAGTAGAGGGGGGAGTGGATATAGAAGTAACGCAAACAGCAGTAGCAATTGAAGCAGTAGTAACGTTATTATTAGTAGCAGGGGAAGTGGAAAAACCGTTATTAGTAGAAATAATACAAGGGTTAGTTGAAGTACAAGGGACAGAAGCAGGAGTAGGGGACGTGGAAGTAGAAGCAACGGTAGTAGTAGAAGTACCAGCTGAAGGGGAGGTAAAAGAAACGGTAGAAGTAGTGGGAGCCATGGCAGCAGCAGTCGTAGCTGAAAAGGAAGCAGGAGAAAAGGACCCGGAATACGTAAACTCATCCTGGCGTGGTACATGGATAAATATTCATTTATTGGCATCAACACTTGCAAAGTACTCAAGTATCTCAAGCATCACTTTCGAATTTCAGTTATTTTCATATTTAGCTTTGTAAATAAATATTATATCAATTTACATAACATTAAGAAAAAAAACCCGTTAAAAAATGATGCAAATGTTCGTGATTGTGATCATAAATAATAACAATTATATAAATAACACCTAATTAACGTCTCACAATTAATTTTGGCAATTAGCACTCTACGAACATTTAAAAAATGAAAAAGGGAAAAAGGAGAAGGAAACAAGAGTATAAGCACAAACACTTTGAGATCTGTACATTAGTACTGTAAATGGCATTATTTGCTTATTGAATGGTGAGTCCCATGGGCGTAATTTAAATGCATAACAATGAAAGTACTCTTACCAGTATTTTCCAGTGGAACTGAAAGAAAAATATAAGAATAGTTACACGATTTGTCAAAACCTTCATTTTACATACTGTATTTCTTACTTCGGTCAAAACGATTGTCAGGGCTGAATATATCTATATCTAAATAAATAGAGTAAAATTCACTAAGAAAAATTGCAGATAACAATCGAAATTGGAAAACAAAAAAGGAAGTTATTGAATTTTAAAGTCGATCAATATTTTGTTAAAGCGGTTATATGCACATCATCATGAATATTCATTAGCTGGGCTGATGATGTCACATCCCCGCTGTCCTTTTTCTCATGTTATTATATGAAATAATAAGCATTTCATTTTTTTTACATGTGTAAATGATTCTAAATAATGATTAAATAAGTTTCGGTAAAAAATAACTAATGCACTTAATCAGTTGTCAATCCAATTGTCTTAGTTCTTAATAGAAAAGTTTTGAATAAACCTAATTTCAAATATTAAAGTACAAAAGAAGAGGTGGGGAGATGACACTATAAGCCCATTTAATGAATATTCATAAAGACATGCATGGAAATGTTTCACCAGAACAAAGAACATCTTTGAAAGTCAACAACTTCGTTATTTGTTATCCACATTTTGTCTTATGAATTTTACTTTATTTATTTAGATATAAAGATCGCCAGCCTACACTGTTAGAAAAATAGAAGAAGTTCCTGCAGCAGAGTCTCGAGAACACCTGTAATCTTACCGCATTGCGTAATCTTACAGGAAATTGGTATTTGATGTATGGAATCTTACAAATTTCCTTGAATAAAACACCCTTTTCCCCTTTTTAAACAGACCTGTTCTGTTAAATTGCAGAAAAATTCTTGTTTTATGAATTTACAGAATGATTATTACGCAATTCGGTAAGATTACAGGTGTTCTCGAGACTCTGCTGCAGGAACTTCTTTTATTTTTTCTAACAGTGTAGATCATCCCTTTAATATAGAAATCGATACGCCGCCAATTCATCAATCGTCATTTCTAAAATTAAAGAAAGAATCGTTACCTATTTGGCCTGCACTTTTGTCGGGGAGATACGAAATGAAAATTCCCAAATTGACGCGTCCCAGAAAAAAAAAGAAATCGTGATTCATTGATTTTTTTTAAATCTAGATCACAGTTCTAGTTCAAGATATGTATATGCATGTGTATTTTAAATTTCTAAGAAATATTTTATACATATTTTGGTAATTCAAAATTGCATAATTTGGCCATTTAACATGTCGTTACACACAAGAACAATGGCCAAATTATGCAATTTTCAATTACCAAAATATGTCTAAACTATTTCGTAGAAATCTTAACTACACATGCATATACATATCTTGAACTAAAACTATGATCTAGATTAAAAAAAAAATCAATGAATCATGATTTTTTATTTCTGGAACGCGTTTTAAGTTATTGATTTATTTATTGATTGATTTTTTTTTTATGAAAACGGGGTTCTTGGAACGGATCGCCAGCGTGTGAGTACGGGCATATGCATCCCAATGGAGCGGTCATGCGTGCACGATGCAGCTAGCGCGACCATCGCCTCTGCGCGAGCGCACCCGGCGGCGGCCGCGCTAGCTGCATCGTGCACGCATGACCGCTCCATTGGGATGCATATGACCGTACTCACACGCTGGCGATCCGTTCCAATGACCCCCGTTTTCATAAAATTTGTAGTTCCGAAGCCCGTTCCGAGGACCCTCCTCTTTACAATAAGCCCGCTCTAAGGCCCCTGTTTTTTTTTGCCTTGCCCGCGGCACATCCCTATACCATTTTTAGGGTCGAGTGCCCCCCTCCCCCGGGATTGCCGTTCATTTAAAAAATTATGCCTAAAGATATGCGAGATATACTTGCTTGGTGAATATTGTTGTCCATTTCTCCTGTTGATTGGTGATGGACAATTCCGATTCTGACGGTATTTCAAAAAGCAGAGCACCATAAGCACGATACAGACCACTAGACCTAGTACTATACCGAAGATAGCAGGCATTCCAATTTTCTGTTCTGGTGTATCTGGATCATCTACGAGTGATGGACATCGAACAAAATAGTTATTGTGGGATGGTGCGTCCGAATCATGCTGAAATGGCATCCCTTTCTTTACCCTATTTTACCACATGCGCTGTGTAATTTTTTTTGTGGATTTAATTCTAAGTGCCGCCTACATGCTACTTCATCTTTTGCATGAGATATTTGAATGAATATATAAAGAATAGCTAATAGCACATACATTACACTAAAATGAGTATTAAAACTCTGCATGTATGGACACATTATGTGTGCAATAATATTCAACCTTTGAATTTAGGCGAATTTATTGGGTCTTGTGTTTGATTAGGGCAACGCAATAGTCTAACAGAGCAAAAGGATCAGATGCTGAGACGCCGATTAGGTACATGTCGGTGACATAAAAAGCTTCCGCCATGGACTAGAAAATCATCCTGTACATACACTGTAAAAAATGAAGTGTTAATTCAGCACGTACAGTGCTTGTATAGTGACTGCACTATGAGTGCTGATTTTCTAGTTCAAATTTATACTAGAAAATCAGCACTCGAAGTGCAGTCACTCTACAAGCACTGCAAGTGCTAAATTAGCTCTTCATTTTTTACAGTGTATGTTTGCTGGTTAATGGAAGACGCCGAAGTCAAGAAAGAGGGAAAGGGAAAAAATGTAGGCATATTTTATTTAGAAAATTTCATCCCTTTCTGAACCACATTTGCTCCAAAAAGCAAATTAATCTGTACATGTAACTTTCCCTTTTCCATATTATTTTTACTGTGCTTTAAAATTGAGGAGCTCAAAATTAAATTCATGGTATTCCTGATCAATCAGTGTATCGTATATGAATGTTTCCTACGCGTAACTGTCCAGTTTTCGAGATTTGATTCCATTTCATGAAATTAAAAGCAAATCAAATTAAAAATGAAAGAAACATGATACCTAGTTTGGATCTTTCAGCGTTTACAACAATGAACATTAACCCTGGAAGAAAAAAAGACTACGTGCTTGCAAATTAAATTTTAACACAATAAGGTAGTAACAAAAACTCGATTATATGGAACATTAATCCCTTTGATATGATTACGGGAATATATTCATAATGTAACCATTAACCCCATCGAAAAAAAAGTTCTTCATATGACAGTGTGACGAGTGGATTAATATAAAGAAGCATAACAGGTAGTTAAAGCGTCACCAATTCTCGAGAAATGTGCCAAATCGTACCTGTAACATGTGGAAGGGGGAT
>NC_054743.1:3448446-3555751 GCF_018143015.1 Lytechinus variegatus
GGGTGTCTGGAAAGCGAAGACCGAAGACCGGGGACACGTATCACACTCGTGTGAAAGCGTTTGTAGTTCACGCACGAAGTGTGTACAAAGCAGTGCAAAGTGTGTACAAAACACGTGCGCGGGTTAGAATGGACTTTGGACCTTGCCCCCTACACGTACACATGTTCTCCCATTGACATAACGCATGTCCCCGGTCTTCGATCTTCGTTTTCCAGACCCGTTGTTGGGTGTCTGGAAAACGAAGACAGAAGACCGGGGCCATCGCATCCGTCTAGCTAAAATAAACCATTATTATATTCAGATCAAATTCAGGAATATTCTGATATCGGATATGTAGTCAGTTATGATTGGTTGATAAGTTAATGATTAATTGTAAGGATATCGTTATCAGCTAGGGCATAATTAATACATAACAATTATAACGTACAATACACCTCATACTGCGCAATCACGTACAAGCAGTCTCAACTGAACTGCCGTTTGCAACTACCATTGACATTACGCGTGTCCCCGGTCTTCCGTCTTCGTTTTCCAGACCTGTTGTTGGGTGTCTGGAAAACGAAGACAGAAGACCGGGGCCATCGCATCCGTCTAGCTAAAATAAACCATTATTATATTCAGATCAAATTCAGGAATATTCTGATATCGGATATGTAGTCAGTTATGATTGGTTGATAAGTTAATGATTAATTGTAAGGATATCGTTATCAGCTAGGGCATAATTAATACATAACAATTATAACGTACAATACACCTCATACTGCGCAATCACGTACAAGCAGTCTCAACTTAACTGCCGTTTGCAACTACCATTGACATTACGCGTGTCCCCGGTCTTCCGTCTTCGTTTTCCAGACCTGTTGTTGGGTGTCTGGAAAACGAAGACAGAAGACCGGGGATTGCATCCGTCTAGCTAAAATAAACCATTAATATATTCAGATCAAATTCAGGAATATTCTGATATTGGATATGTAATCAGTTATGATTGGTTGATAAGTTAATGATTAATATTGTATGGATATATCGTGATGTGAATGATAATTGATTGAGCAATACATCGCGCTCAGCTCAGCTGGCAATAAATTTTACTACCATTGACATAACACATGTCCCCGGTCTTCGATCTTCGTTTTCCAAACCTGTTGTTGGGTGTCTGGAAAACGAAGACAGAAGACCGGGGCCATCGCATCCGTCTAGCTAAAATAAACCATTATTATATTCAGATCAAATTCAGGAATATTCTGATATTGGATATGTAATCAGTTATGATTGGTTGATAAGTTAATGATTAATATTTGTATGGATATCGCAATCACGTACAAGCAGTCTCAACTTAACTTCAGTTTGCAACTATATACATTTATGATAATTGATTGAGCAATATATCGCGCTCGATCAGCTCAGCTGTCATGAAAATTTTACTACCATTGACATAACACATGTCCCCGGTCTTCGATCTTCGTTTTCCAAACCTGTTGTTGGGTGTCTGGAAAACGAAGACAGAAGACCGGGGCCACGCATCCGTCTAGCTAAAATAAACCATTATTATATTCAGATCAAATTCAGGAATATTCTGATATTGGATATGTAATCAGTTATGATTGGTTGATAAGTTAATGATTAATATTGTATGGATATCGTGATGTGAATGATAATTGATTGAGCAATATATCGCGCTCAGCTCAGCTGGCATTAAAATTTTACTACCATTGACATAACACATGTCCCCGGTCTTCGATCTTCGTTTTCCAAACCTGTTGTTGGGTGTCTGGAAAACGAAGACAGAAGACCGGGGCCATCGCATCCGTCTAGCTAAAATAAACCATTATTATATTCAGATCAAATTCAGGAATATTCTGATATTGGATATGTAATCAGTTATGATTGGTTGATAAGTTAATGATTAATAATTGTATGGATATCGCGATCACGTACAAGCAGTCTCAACTTAACTTCAGTTTGCAACTATATACATTTATGATAATTGATTGAGCAATATATCGCGCTCGATCAGCTCAGCTGTCATGAAAATTTTACTACCATTGACATAACACATGTCCCCGGTCTTCGATCTTCGTTTTCCAAACCTGTTGTTGGGTGTCTGGAAAACGAAGACAGAAGACCGGGGCCATCGCATCCGTCTAGCTAAAATAAACCATTATTATATTCAGATCAAATTCAGGAATATTCTGATATTGGATATGTAGTCAGTTATGATTGGTTGATAAGTTAATGATTAATTGTAAGGATATCGTTATCAGCTAGGGCATAATTAATACATAACAATTATAACGTACAATACACCTCATACTGCGCAATCACGTACAAGCAGTCTCAACTTAACTGCCGTTTGCAACTACCATTGACATTACGCGTGTCCCCGGTCTTCCGTCTTCGTTTTCCAGACCTGTTGTTGGGTGTCTGGAAAACAAAGACAGAAGACCGGGGCCATCGCATCCGTCTAGCTAAAATAAACCATTATTATATTCAGATCAAATTCAGGAATATTCTGATATTGGATATGTAGTCAGTTATGATTGGTTGATAAGTTAATGATTAATTGTAAGGATATCGTTATCAGCTAGGGCATAATTAATACATATAGCAATTATAACGTACAATACACCTCATACTGCGCAATCACGTACAAGCAGTCTCAACTTAACTGCCGTTTGCAACTACCATTGACATTACGCGTGTCCCCGGTCTTCCGTCTTCGTTTTCCAGACCTGTTGTTGGGTGTCTGGAAAACGAAGACAGAAGACCGGGGATCGCATCCGTCTAGCTAAAATAAACCATTATTATATTCAGATCAAATTCAGGAATATTCTGATATCGGATATGTAGTCAGTTATGATTGGTTGATAAGTTAATGATTAATTGTAAGGATATCGTTATCAGCTAGGGCATAATTAATACATAACAATTATAACGTACAATACACATCATACTGCGCAATCACGTACAAGCAGTCTCAACTTAACTGCCGTTTGCAACTACCATTGACATTACGCGTGTCCCCGGTCTTCCGTCTTCGTTTTCCAGACCTGTTGTTGGGTGTCTGGAAAACGAAGACAGAAGACCGGGGATCGCATCCGTCTAGCTAAAATAAACCATTATTATGTTCAGATCAAATTCAGGAATATTCTGATATTGGATATATGTAATCAGTTATAATTGGCTGATAAGTTAATGATTAATTGTATGGATATTGTGATGCATGATAATTCATTGAGCAATATATCGCGCTCAACTCAGCTGGCATTAAAATTTTACTACCATAGACATAACGCATGTCCCCGGTCTTCGATCTTCGTTTTCCAGACCTGTTGTTGGGTGTCTGGAAAACGAAGACAGAAGACCGGGGATCGCATTCGTCTAGCTAAAATATTATTAAGCTCAGCGACGATTGACTGATAGTTATGGTTGTGTAAATAAATACCAGTAACACCAGTTGAGCTAGGCTGGATAGGCCTACCAGTTTACACTGGTATAGACCATCCAGAACAGTAACAAAGTCCAGTAATCGAGACCAGTTTGAAATGTCCAGTTGAAGGTTTTCCTCTGTACAAAAAGAATGGGAGCTTGTTCTATCTCAGACTTTTTGACCACTCAGCTTTTTTCAGATCTTTTTATTAGTGACCACTCATACCCCTGCCTATTATGTCCAAATTTCAAGAACTAAGTCTATATACTTTCTAAGTAATGCTGTCATTTCAACAAGGCAAAAGCAATTTTGTGTCTCGCTCACTTATGAAAACAACCAGAAATATCATGATTTGTGGGGGCACGGAAGAGGATTATATTGAAACTTCATTGTGAAATGACTGGGATTGAATAACACTTGTCATTAGAGCCTTGCACGTAAACTTTAATGCTGACCTGAAAATGACCTTTGACCTTACCATGTGCCCTCCGACTGCAGCATAACATGCAGGTCGCCTAAGTACATGTACCATCTAAGTTTGGTTGAAAAGCGACTTACGGTTGCGGAGTTAAGAGTCTTGCATGTAAACTTTAATGTTGACCTGAAAATGACCTTTGACCTTATCATGTGACCTCCGACTGCAGCATAACATGCACGTCCCCCAAGTCCATGTACCATCCAAGTTTGGTTGAAAAACGACATACGGTTGTGGAGTTAGGTGTCATCAGAGAGTCTTGCATGTACACTTTAACGTTGACCTGAAAATGACCTTTGACCTTACCATGTGACCTCAGACTGCAGCATAAAATGCAAGTTCCCCAAGTCCATCCACCATCCAAGTTTGGTTGAAAAGCGACTTATGGTTGTGGAGTTATGTGTCATTACAGGTTTGTGACGGACGGATTGACTACATTTGGATCCCTAACTCTCGCCTTCACCTCTGGTGGGCGAGACAAAAACTTAACCTTCGGTTAAGATTTGATGTTGACAATGGCAAGTAGCACAAGAAGAGAAGAAAAAAAAAATATTTTATAAGGCATTTGGGTGAGCACCATCATCACCTAAAGCATTACAATCACCATCATTATCCTCAATGTCAGCAGTAGAATTATCATGACCATCATCAATATTATCATAAGCCTTTTATGTTGGAAAAATTATTGTTTTTCTGGACCCACGATCTCGCAAACCCATTATCATATTGATACACAACATTAATTTTCTTCCAGTCTCTACTACAAGAATGAAACACACACAACATTCTCTGCTGTTTACATTTGTTATGTTTATTCAGCAAACTTGTAAGGTTATGGTTTTAAAAATGAATGGAAAACATCATAATCCAAATTACGACATATGATTTACATTTAATGTTTAAGCTATATATATTTTGATGATTCAAAGCAAAGACATAATTAAGCCAAATCATACCATAAACGCTGTGGAGCGCCATTTGTTTCACAATACCAAGATAGTAGGCCTATTGCTCTTTTACCACAATTTAGTCTGGGATAATTGTCCTATCTTGTGAAATCAAATATGCATGATACCATTATACATCCCATCCTGTGGGCAGGCATGCATAAACAAATATATACAAATTAAATGATTTGGATTTCCTATGGCAAAATTAAATACTCCAGTACTGCAACTCAAGGGGGGTTTCATAATCGAACTTGGTTGGCATTGTACGACTTTGTATGTCGATTGGTGACTTAGCCTGCACTATAGCAAATTTGAATGCTGATTGGTGTTTTTGGCTGTGCTATCTGCAAAATTTAATGTCCTACTTATCATTTCTTATGCACTATGTGCGAGATACATTGACCTATCTTTACTTTTTCATGCACTAAATGTGAAATTTGATGGGAAAATCTAAAAATATGAAACATTTCACAAACTATTAAGTCAACATTTACATGTAGTCACAATTAGTAGGCCTACATACATGTAGATGAACATCACACATTTGCAAATTGACCATGTCTGTAAGACACTAGGTAATATCCACATCAACAAGGTATTCAAGTGAACACTGTACATATAAAAAGCAAAGTATCGATTTACAAGTGAAATGGCAAGGAAAGACTGGCATTTAATGTTGTCATGCTAATTGCAATGTAAAGAACCAAAGTGCATTTAAGGACATACTGTAGGTATATCATGGTACCTTACAATGTACCCCAGTCGAGAACACCTAAAATGGCAAGAAATAAGTTAACATGTGACTGCATTTAAGGTCATACTCTAGACATATGAATTGGTACTTCACCACCATGAACACTTTACCATATATGTAACATCAAGCACTGAGTATCATCTGAAATAACAATGTACATGTATATTGATACCTGAAGACTGGCAAGATCAACATCAAACACTCCCAACTTCATACATTTGTTGCTTTGCAATTTGTGTAAAGCACCAAATAACATCTAAACAAAGATTACATGGATACCTGTACATATATCAAACACTTGCTGCTTTACAATTTGTGCAAAATACCCCAATAAAAAATAACAAAGATTACATTGTTACCTGTACATATATCGTACACTGGAATACGTTGATACCTATACATATATCACACACTTAGTAATTTCCATTGTTTGTAAAGCAATGAAATATCTGAAGAAAAAAAATTACATTGGGTTGATACCTATACATATATCACACACTTAGTGTTTTCCATTGTTTGTAAAGCAATGAAATATCTGAAAAACAAAAAACATTGGGTTGATACCTGTACATGTATCCAACACTTGCTGCTTTACAATTTGTGTAAAGCACTGAATAACATCTAAACTAGCAAAGATCACATTGATTTATAGCACACCCGGTGTTTTCCATTGTTTGTGAAGTACTGAATACTGTCTAAAATAAAGAATATGTTTACACCTGTACATATATCACACACTTAGTGTTTTGTATTGTTTATAAAGCAATGAAATATGTGAAGAAAAAAAAACACTGGGTTGATACCTGTACATATTTCCAACACTTGCTGCTTTACAATTTGTGTAAAGCACTGAATAACATCTAAACTAGCAAAGATCACATTGATTTATAGCACACCTGGTGTTTTCCATTGTTTGTGAAGTACTGAATAATGTCTAAAATAAAGAATATGTTGATACCAGTATTCATATCATGCACTTAGTGTTCCCCAAGTTGTGCAAAGTGCTGAATAACCTCAAAAATAACAAAGATTATGTTGACACTGTAACTGTACATATATATATATATATATATAAAACACTTGCTGCTTTCCAAGTTGGGCAAAACACTGAATATCATCTAAAAATTTTAAAGATTTCATTGATACCTGTACATATATCCAACACTTGCTGATTTCCAATTTATAGTACTGATTAACATAACATATAAAATTACAAAGATTACATTGATATCTGTATATATCACACACTTTGTGTTTTCTATTGTTTGTAAAGCAAAGAAATATCTGAAATAATAACATTACGTTGATACCTGTACATGTATCCAACACTTGCTGCTTTACAATTTGTGTAAAGCACTGAATAACATCTAAACTAGCAAAGATCACATTGATTTATAGCACACCTGGTGTTTTCCATTGTTTGTGAAGTACTGAATACTGTCTAAAATAAAGAATATGTTGACACCTGTACATGTATCTTACACTAAGTGTTTTCCATTATATGTAAAGCAATGAAATATCTAAAGAAAAAACAACATTGGGTTGATACCTATACATATATCACACACTTAGTGTTTTCCATTGTTTGTAAAGCAATGAAATATCTAAAGAAAAAAAAACATTGGGTTGATACCTATACATATATCACACACTTAGTGTTTTCCATTGTATGTAAAGCAATGAAATATCTGAAGAAAAAAAACATTGGGTTGATACCTATACATATATCACACACTTAGTGTTTTCCATTGTTTGTAAAGCAATGAAATATCTGAAGAAAAAAAAATATTGGGTTGATACCTATACATATATCACACGCTTAGTGTTTTCCATTGTTTGTAAAGCAATGAAATATCTGAAGAAAAAAAAAAACATTGGGTTGATACCTATACATATATCACACGCTTAGTGTTTTCCATTGTTTGTAAAGCAATGAAATATCTGAAGAAAAAAAAACATTGGGTTGATACCTATACATATATCACACGCTTAGTGTTTTCCATTGTTTGTAAAGCAATGAAATATCTGAAGAAAAAAAAACATTGGGTTGATACCTATACATATATCACACGCTTAGTGTTTTCCATTGTTTGTAAAGCAATGAAATATCTAAAGAAAAAGAAACATTGGGTTGATACCTATACATATATCACACGCTTAGTGTTTTCCATTGTTTGTAAAGCAATGAAATATCTAAAGAAAAAACAACATTGGGTTGATACCTATACATATATCACACGCTTAGTGTTTTCCATTGTTTGTAAAGCAATGAAATATCTGAAGAAAAAAAAACATTGGGTTGATACCTATACATATATCACACGCTTAGTGTTTTCCATTGTTTGTAAAGCAATGAAATATCTGAAGAAAAAACAACATTGGGTTGATACCTATACATATATCACACACTTAGTGTTTTCCATTGTTTGTAAAGCAATGAAATATCTAAAGAAAAAACAACATTGGGTTGATACCTATACATATATCACACGCTTAGTGTTTTCCATTGTTTGTAAAGCAATGAAATATCTGAAGAAAAAAAAACATTGGGTTGATACCTATACATATATCACACGCTTAGTGTTTTCCATTGTTTGTAAAGCAATGAAATATCTGAAGAAAAAAAAACATTGGGTTGATACCTATACATATATCACACGCTTAGTGTTTTCCATTGTTTGTAAAGCAATGAAATATCTAAAGAAAAAACAACATTGGGTTGATACCTATACATATATCACACGCTTAGTGTTTTCCATTGTTTGTAAAGCAATGAAATATCTGAAGAAAAAAAAACATTGGGTTGATACCTATACATATATCACACGCTTAGTGTTTTCCATTGTTTGTAAAGCAATGAAATATCTGAAGAAAAAAAAACATTGGGTTGATACCTATACATATATCACACGCTTAGTGTTTTCCATTGTTTGTAAAGCAATGAAATATCTGAAGAAAAAAAAACATTGGGTTGATACCTATACATATATCACACGCTTAGTGTTTTCCATTGTTTGTAAAGCAATGAAATATCTAAAGAAAAAAAAACATTGGGTTGATACCTATACATATATCACACGCTTAGTGTTTTCCATTGTTTGTAAAGCAATGAAATATCTGAAGAAAAAAAAACATTGGGTTGATACCTATACATATATCACACGCTTAGTGTTTTCCATTGTTTGTAAAGCAATGAAATATCTAAAGAAAAAACAACAACATTGGGTTGATACCTATACATATATCACACACTTAGTGTTTTCCATTGTTTGTAAAGCAATGAAATATCTGAAGAAAAAAAACATTGGGTTGATACCTATACATATATCCAACACTTGCTGCTTTACAATTTGTGTAAAGCACTGAATAACATCTAAACTAGCAAAAGATCACATTAATACTTGTACAAATAGAGCACACATTTTTTGTCAAGCAATGAAATCTAAAAAAAAAACATTACCTTGATACCTGTACATATAGAAAACTTAGAGTTTCCATTAATGTAAACCAATGAAATATCTGAAACAAGTGGATAGATACTGACAGTCTCACCTGCATCACACGAATCAATATAGCTGCAGTGCTGACTTTGAAAACTACTACAAAATAATTATTCACACAAAACACCATTCATGTAATGATACGGTAATATGATCATTGACAATAAATGACATTTGGCCTTGATCATGCGACCTAAGACTTGTCAGTGATACTTGATTACCCCTATAACCACATTTTATAAACTCTATAAACTTTGAAAGTATTATGATAGCAATCTAATAATTACCTCCAAATTAAGAGACCTTTGATCGACTTTGGTCATGTGATCTGTCCAGAACTCGCATGAGATGTTCAGTGATACTTGATTACTCTTATGTTTTACGAACTAGACCAATACTCATATATCCAAGTTTTATGGACTAGATCCATACACTTTCAGAGTTATGATGGTTATTCAACAAATACCCCCAACTTGGCAAAAGTTCATTGACCATGATCATGTGACTTGAAATTTGCACAGGATGTTCATTGATACTTGATTACTCTTATGTCCAAGTTTCATGAATCAGATCCCTAAACTTAATGTTATGATGGTAATTCAACAATTCCCCAACTTGACTAATGTTGAGTGATCTTAAATTACCTTTGACCGAATAAAGTCATGTGATTTGAAACTCAGGCATATTAGATTAACCTTATGTCCAAGTTTCATAAAATAGGTACATATACTTTCAAAGTTATGCTGTCATTTCAAAAACGTAACCTTTGGTTAAGATTTGGTGTTGACGACACCGCCGTCGCGGCTGTTGGAAAAGTGGCGCCTATAGTCTCACTCTGTTATGCAGGAAGAGACAAAAACAACATGTTGATACCTGTACATATCACTCAATGTTTTCCATTGCTTATAAAGTGATGAAATATCTGAACAAGAGTATCGCTAAGGCGAGCACATAATATGCCTGTATGTAACACGGAAAATGGAGCTATTGGTCAAGCAACAACAGTGGGAAATGGCGACTTCACCTTTGACCTTCTGATCTCAAAATCACTAGAATTGCTAGGATATATGCTTCCATCATACACACCAAATTATATGAGCCTAGGTTAAGTTCAACCGAAGTTATCACGTATGCAAGGACTGCAGAAGGGTACAATGATAATAGGTCACTGTGACCTCGACCTTTTGACCTCAAAACCGATAGGCTTCCTTGGATCCATGTTCGTATTATACATACCAAATTATATAAGCCTAGGTTAAGTTAACTGAAGTTATCGAGTTTACAAGGAAAAGTTAACGGACGGCCGGACACCGTGCGTGATACCATAATACGTCCGTCAAGACGGGCGTATAAAAACAACATTACGTTGATACCTGTATAAATATCAAACACTTGGTATTTTCCTAAATGTATGTTTATAAAGTAGTGAAACATCTGAAATAATAAAGATTAAAGTGATATGCCTGAATATCAGACACTGCAACCAAGATCTGACAGGGGGAGGGGCACAATGGACCCCCCTCCCTCCCTTGAGAAGATTGGCAATAGCAAGTTCTTTTGAGGTCAAGTCGCATAATGCCAAGCTACCTACATTGTATACTTGTAAACTGCAAAAAAAGGGGTGAACGCTGCATTTTTAGTACAAATGTGCCTCTTGGCATGTGTATTCCTTGAACCCATTGGAAAATTTTTATCCAAAGAGACACTGAGTCTCTGTATCTATGGAAATTAACACTCTAAAATGAGTAATTTACTACTAACACTTTTAAAAATTTAAAGCTACTTTATAGAAATGCCAAATTAGGTATTTTATTCAGTACTAAGTTTCAATGGATGGAGGAAAAGAAAACATTTTCCAAACGAGCTGTTTATCTATCCATATAGTTGTCTTATTTGCATAAATTTTGTATAAGTTACCATACATTCTGCAGATTCTAACATAAAATGGCTAATTTTCGCAATTTATACCCCATTCCCAATTAAAATTGTGGCACAACTAAAATTAACGTTCATTATGACATGAAGAGAAAAGTAAATACAGCGATAATGGTTGGGTGTAGAAGTATTCAACTTTTCATATCATGTTATTTACAATTGGTATACATGTACTTATGTAGTTCAAGACAGTATTATGAGATTGCTTGTATCAACTAAATTGATTCTTTACTAACATATACATGGGGATTATCGGTCCCACAGTTAAATAAACTTAGAGTTTTAGATTTCACAGTCTAAAAGATGCCAGAGATAGCAAAAAACTTTTGTATTTATGAAACCTCTTCTGCTCTTGGAAAATTAGAGAAAGACAGAAAAGGGCACTATTGTGGTTTAAGTATTGATCTACTTTTTTCTGGTTTCTGTGAATGCTTATTTTGGACCATGTTGTTAATCGAGTTACTTGTTACAAGTTGCAACGTTATATAAGGAATTCTGCACTTTAAACATGTTGTTGTTAAGGCTTAGACCTACTTTTAGTTATCATTATTATGAATGTAATATTATATACTGTCAATTTATTTGTTGTTATGCATGGAGAAAAAAAAACATTGCTATGCATTTTACATGCAATGACGTTCTGGTAACCAAAGCATAAATGCTTTGGGAGCCTCTGGAAGATACTCCCCATCCCTTTCTGAATATTAAGGGTTAAATAATTTTATTCAAACTCAATGCTATTATATCCACTGATCTTTTGAAAGAAAAAATTAGCACATCAATTATGTGGAGCTCATCCGGCATCTCGCAACAAAATTTCACACAATTTTAATTTCAGCCCAATTGACATTGTAGTGAATTATATTGGTGACATAAATTGAGGATATAGAATTGATATTGTTGAAGAAATGACATAGAAGCATTTTTTGTGATCCATGAATAAATTTCAAATAAAGTATTAATCATTATCTAGTCAAGGTTTCTTAACTCTGTGAAGAACCTTGGTGAACCTAATGTAGCTCTCAGATGGAACAAAAATAACCAAAGTCAATTAAGTAATTTTTGTGAGTTTTGAAAATATATGAATAAATAAATTAGCATATTTAATGAGTTTGAAAATTCTATGTTGAAATTTTGTACCACCAACTCAACTATTGAAGCAAACAAATTTGAAATTGATCAACGAATGAAGAAAAAAAAAACATTTCTTTGTAATTCTGTGTAGAAGTTTGGTGAACCTCATAAAGTTCTACAAAATGGAAGAAAAGAAGTAAAAATCAGTCAATTAAATAAGAAAAAGAATTTTATGTGAATTTTGAAAAATGCGCATAAATTAGCATATTTAATGAAAATTTCAAAATTCTGTGTAGAAGTTTTTAATCCCTCACCTAGTGCTGTCATATAAAGCAAACAGAATTGAAATCGGACTTGAAATGGCGAAGTAGTAGCATTTTGAAATTGTGGACAGGGTACAGACATCATGCCACGGCATAAGCTTATCTTGCCCGAGGGCCGGATGAGCTAAAAACAGGATACATTATTGAAAAGGTTGCATTAAAAGACGTCCTGGTACATTGAAGCCTATACCCTTTACTATTTTACATATTGCTTGACAAAGTACCCCCATCACTTTCCTTTGACTCTATTAGTTACAATATTTAAAAATACTTTTAAAGGTCAAGTCCACCTCAGAAAAATGTTGATTTGAATCAATAGAGAAAAATCAGACAAGCACAATGCTGAAAATTTCATCAAAATCGGATGTAAAATAAGAAAGTTATGACATTTCAAAGTTTCGCTTATTTTCAACAAAATAGTTATATAAACGAGCCAGTTACATCCAAATGAGAGAGTCGATGTCACTCACTCACCATTTCTTTTGTTTTTTATTGTTTGAATTATACAATATTTCAATTTTTACGAATTTGACGCTTAGGACCTCCTTGCCTGAAGCACAAAATGTTACAATAATGGAATTCCATGTGTTCAGGGAGGAATGAAACTTCATTTCACATGACAATGACGAGAAAATAAAAATATTTCATATTTCATATAATAAAAAAAAAAGAAATAGTGAGTGATGTCATCAACACTCTCATTTGGATGTAACTGGCTCGTTCATATAACTATTTTGTTGAAAATAAGCAAAACTTTAAAATGCCATAACTTTCTTATTTTACATACCATTTTGATGAAATTTTCAGTGTTATGCTTGTTGAATTTTTCTTTTTATTCAAATGATGTTTTTGTTGGGGTGGACCTGTCCTTTAATAATGCCCCCTTCTGTAAAAGTGGCACTTTTGCTAAATATTAAACCAGCTTCTAATTTCATTATTGTCCTAAGGAGGCATAACGATGAAATAAAGAGAAATCCTGACAAAGCAAAGCCTATCCCATCGAAACCTATAATGACTAATTATCATATGAATTACATTTCTGCAAATTCTGCTACACTTTAATACCTATCGTTCTCTTGGATAGAAAAAATAGAAGTCCCTACTCTTCTGGTTTACATTGGCATTTGGAACATCAAAGCCTTTCCTAATTAGAGCCCCCATGGAATTTCTAGTGCACATAACACTTAAAAATATATTATAGTTCATAATATAGACATGTATTCTTTCATTTAGATGGCTATTGGTTCATTTTACACTATCTTCTTGTAATGTAATACAAACTATGAAGAGGTTCCATGGGAAAAGGTGCCTTTACTATAAATTAGCTAGCCCTGGTAACTATCAAAAAGTAAGAAGAATGCTTTTTGTCCCAAAAAGGGTTTAAAAAGTGTAGTACGGAAAGGAGAGGGGAACCAAGAAGGTACGCCCTGTACCATGAATTTTCTACATGTGACCTGTGAAATGATGCCTCCTGTACATTTTTTCCAGGATGGTTTGTTTATCTTATATGTAATATAATATGTAGAATGAGGGGGGGGGGGGGGGGATACTTCGAATCTGTACGTGTAACTTGCAGACAGGGTGAGTGCCTCACTATGTTTTTTAAGAAATCAATAAAAAAATGGAAGTGACTTTCCATGTAGAAAAAAATGTTTTGTCCAAATTGAGAGTTCCAATAGGATGCTAGTTTCAAAAATAAATGCAGAATGAGATGTGATGCTCTCAAGATGCAGGCTCCTCTGTGGAATAAGATGTAATGAACTTAACAACATAAAATCTACAGAGCCACTTTTCTGTCTATTTAACAGAGGTTCCATGAAACAAAAATTTGCTTTACTAGGTACTGAAGATGCCTTTTTGCCAAAGTGGGGGCTACAAAAAACATGAAATATTTCAATTTAGTCACAATATGGAAAGTGATGGGGAACTACTAAGCGTTCCACAAATAACAAAACCGAGATTTATCGATGAATTATCATAACTTATTGACAGATACAAAAGACAAGTGAAATAGCATTGTAAAGCTTAGAATCTCCTCTTTCATCTAAAATTAGTGAGATTATTCCTCATTCATGCATAGGGTGAGAAAAAACAATTTAAAGAAAGGATATCGAAAACTCATTTGGCAAAGGGTATCTCAATGTAAAAAGAAAAAAAAATATTACTAAAAAAGTTCAATTTCTCCTATTTCATTTGATACCTTAATCACAGAAAATGGTCAATAAGTAAAAAATTCAGTTCCCTCGAAACAATGCTTGTATTTCCAAAATTTCACTAAATAAACGTGTTTTTTACCAGGAAAGTTATTACACGGTAAACAGACCTATATGCATGGCTGATCGTCAACAAAATGGAGTGTTGAGTGACTCGGATCGCTAGCCTGTAAAACCTCATTTCATGAAATTATTGAAATTGAAGCTTTATTTGAGCAGAACTTTTTTATTTCGGTTATTGAGGTATCAAATTAAATTTTTAAATTGTGGTTTCCTTTTCGAAACCCAGATACAGCCCACCAAATGACTTTTTGGTATCCCCTCATCAAGTTGTTTTTGCTCACTCATGCGTGAATGAGAAATAATCTAAGCAAGCTCAGATGAAAGAAGAAATTCTAAGCTTTACAAAGGTAGGTCACTTTTTCTATTGTATTTGTGATTAAGTTCTGATAAACCATCAATAAATCTCAGTTGCACTTTTTGTGCACTGTATATTGTCAAAACAAAATAAGGGGTGGGGCAATTTCTACAGGCCCCCATCATGTACACAAACTTATTTTCATGCGATATAAAACAATGCTTTCTTTTTTTCCCCAAGAAAATAATGTAAGGCGGCTTTACTGTGTAGTAACAATGCATCTTTCTTGTGTTGGGGCAACAAAAATATTTCATTCTAACAGAGTGGAATTATAAAGGGTTTTGGGGTAGTTTAGAGCTCAAGTGTGGCTGTTCTTTGATGTATCACAGCTATAGGAACCGTAGTGCAAAATGGGACATTTGAAGAAAAAAAATGAACTAAAAAATGCAGCGATCAACCTCTTCACATGTCTGCTATAAGTTTAAGTTCAAATCAAGCAACCAATAGACACTGATCTTTATTTTAGGGGGATATGACGCTGTCATCACTGTCACTGGAAAAAATGCCAAGGCTTCAATCTTGTTGATGATAATTAGGGCATTTGATGTACCATACTTAATAGTGTATCATTGGTTTCCTTGGAATGCAAATATTTCTATGTGAAGTTATTGTTAATGCTAACTGACTTTCTCATATTATTCTACTGTTGCCCAGCCAATATGAAGAGAGCACATGTGCAGAAGTTATGTCCTATACTCACAAAACATTTCACAGCTCCAATTTTATAGGCCTGTAAGTCGGGTTTGAATTAAACCCTGGTTTAAAGTTGTGGTTTAAAGGGATGGTCCAGGCTGAAAATATTTATATCTTAGATATATTTATATACATGTACATAGAGTATAATTCACAAAGCAAAATACAGAAAAATTCATCGAAATCGGATAACAAATAATGTTATTGAAGTTTAAAGTTTTGCAATATTTTGTGAAAACAGTCGTCATGAATATTCATTAGGTGGGCTGATGTCACATCTCCACTTTCCGTTTTCTTATGTTATTACATAAAATCATATTTTTTTCATTATTTCATACTTGTGTGAATAATATGTCTCCCTTATAATGAAATAAGTTGCATCAATAAATATCTAATGCACTAAATCAGTTGTCAATCCTATTTTTGGAGTTCTTAGAAGAAAAAATAGAATAAACCTAATTTTATATAATAAAGTACAAAAGAACAAGTGGAGATGTGACATCAAAAGCCCACCTAATGAATACTCATGACTGTTTATACAAAAATATTGCTAAAGTCTAAAATTCAATAACTTTGATATCTGATTTTGATGAAATTTTCGCCATTTTGCTCAGCAAATTCTACTAGAGTTATACTTTCAGCCCGGACCACCCCTTTAACTATAGAAAACAATTTGGGCACAAATCTATATTAGAACATATTCAATCTATCAAATCTAATGGCACTAAAATCATAAATGTCTCAAAACAATAACTGATGCATTTTCATTATTATGAAAGCAATGGGAAACAAAATAGGAAATAAAAGAAATATACAATATAAGCAGAATTTTTCGCTCCCCATAATTTCAGCAGATTTAGACCATGGTTTAATTCAAACCCTACTTTAGAATATGGGCGATAGAGTCTTTTTAATGGTCAAAGATAATAGATAATAATAATATAGAAGTAGCTATCTGCATTGTACAAAGTATCTACAGATAAAATTTTGAAATGTCTGCCAACTAATGAATGTCACCCGAGAGGGGAGGGGGAGGGCATATATATATATATATTTATGAGCAAGTGTGTGTGTAAAGTTTTAGACCAAAATTTAACATACACCCACAGAACTCTGTGAAATTTGTTTGCTTTGCCAAACATAACATTTACTACATCTACAGAAATATAAATACTACCATGAAGAATTTGGTGGAAAAATGAAAGATCATATTAAGCTATTTCATATGATTTGGAAGCCATTGAGATGAAAGTACATTTCTGGTGGAATTTTCTTTGAAGAAAAAGGTAATTCGAATGTATGCCAAATGTATTCTATCGTTTATTATCATATTTTCAAACGTTGTTTCATAGAAATATATGTCAAATCTATGATTAATATTACATTTTCTATCATGATATGTCAGTACTGAACAAAAAAGTGTAATCTGAAATGTGTCTTGAGAAGTAACAAGCACAAATATGAAATGTTTTCTCAAGTTTTCATTGATATTTTTCTACTATACTATTTTTTTCGGGGGGGGGGGGGGGGGGGGGGGGACACTGACACCATAATATTTTTCAGCTCCTGATGACAAAGCAATGTGATGAAGGGGTATGACATACTCAAGCGTTCGAAACCAAATTTTTCATGATAGCACAAATATTTTATAAGATGAAGTCAATTTTAGGATGTTTGGCAAGTGTCATTTTTTTTTGTTTGCCCCATCAACAGGATAGTACCACTTTTCTTTGTGTGACAACACTATAAGTCATAAGGCTGTATTTTGAAACGATGACAAAATGCAATTTCACAAGATTTACAAGTGTTGGTATTTTCAGGCAGAAACATGACAAAAAAAACTTATTATCATTATGAAACACCTGTGCAAATACTCCATGTTTAGGAGGGCTTGATGCATTTTCTTGATTTTTTTGTCCCCTACATGATCTGTAGCTATTGCTGTTTCTACCTCCTTTCTTTCCTGCTGTAACTTTGTCCACAACATTTTCTCAAAGGGTAGCTTAACCTACATGCTCATGTAAAAATATATTAAAACTTGCATTGGTTTGGAAATTTTGGATGTTTAAGGGGGAAATTACTTTTTTCGTTGTGTGTATATATATATATATATACATATATAGTGCGTCCCACAAAAAAGAAATCTGAGATTTATCGATAATTTATCATAACTTAATAGTCATAAATACAATAGACAGGGGACCTACCAATTAGTGAGCAGAAACCATTTGAAGAGGGGATAACATAAGACTTGGTTGGCTGTATCTGGGTTTCAAGAAGAAAAACACATTTAGAAAAAAAAAAGAAATCTGCTCTTTCATTTTTACACCTCAATTATAGCAAATCGTCAAGAAATAACAAGTTTTTGGTTATTTGAAATAAGGCTTGAATTTCAATAATTTCCTAAATTGAAGAGGTTTTACAAGCTAGCATCCAGTCCAGAATCACTCAACACTCTGTTTTTGTTGACGATCAGCCATGCATGAAGTCTTATGCTAACCATGTGATAGCTTCTGTGAGAAACCAGTGAAAAGATGTTTACTTAATGAAATTATGGAAACACAAGCGTTGTTTTGAGGGAAGATAACTTTTTTACGTCTTGAACATTATCTGTGATTAAGTTATCAAATAAAAGAGCAGATATTAAACTTTTTAGCGTGTGATTTTCTTTTTTGATTTTCTTTTTGAAATGAGTTTTTGGTATCCTTTCTTCAAACAGTTTTTGCTCACTCATGCGTAAAAGAGGAATTTCAGGTGAAATAGGAGATCGTAAGCTTCACATTGGTATGTCATTTGTCTATTGTATTTAGGATTCAATTATGATAAATCGCTAATTCCGTGTTTCATTTTTTTGTGGGAAGCATTGTATGTATATATATATATATATCTATATACATATATATATGTATGTGTGTGTTCAGTTGAGGATAAATGTTTACATACACCAACAGATCTGTGAAATTTGTTTGCTTTGCCAAACATCTTAACATTTACTGCATCTTCAGAAATATAAATACTACCATAAAGAATTTGGTGTAAAAATGAAAGATCATATTAAGCTATTTCACATGATTTGGAAGCCGTTAAGAAGAAAGTACGTAACTGGTGGAATTTTCTTTGAAGAAAAAAAGTAATAGTCATTTCAAATGTATTCCATTCTTTATTATTATATTTTCAAAGATTGTTTCATAGAAATATATCTGTCAGATCTATGAATATTACATTTTCTATTATATGTCGGTACTGAACAAAAAAGTGTAATCTGAAATGTATGTCTTCAGAAGTAAGTAGCACAAATATGAAATGTTTTTGTCAAGTTTTCATTGTTATTTTCCTAAAATCCTTTTTTTTGGGGGGGGGGGGGAACTGACACCTAAATATTTTTCAGCTCCTGATGACGAAGCAATGTGATGAAGGGGCATGACATACCCTATCGTTCGAAACCAAATTTTTCATGATAGCACAAATATTTTATAACAAAGTAAATTTTAGGATGTTTGGCAAGTGTCAAATTTTTTGTTTGCCCCATTGCCATCAACAAGATGTTGTCATGTGACAACACACAAGTCATAAGGCTGTATTTTGAAACAATGACAAAATGCAACTTCACAAGATTTACAAGTTTTGGTATTTTCAGGCAGAAACATGACAAAAAAAACTTATTATCATTATGAAACACCTGTGCAAATACTCCATGTTTAGGAGGGCTTGATGCATTTTCTTGATTTTTTTTGTCCCCTACATGATCTGTAGCTATTGCTGTTTCTACCTCCTTTCTTTCCTGCTGTAACTTTGTCCATAACATTTTCTCAAAGGGTAGCCCAATCTACACGCTCATGTAAAATATATTAAAACTTGCATTGGTTCGGAAATTACAGATGTTTGTTAGAGGGGAGACTTACTTTTCTTTGTGTGTGTCTATATGTACAGCGCGTCCCCCAAAAAATGTCCCTCTGACATAGGACTGAATTAATTCTAAAATGTGGTAGGATTCTCAAATAAATGTTCATGAGTAGAAAGCTCATTTCATGTTCGAACTTCTATGAAAATTTCATTGGTCGCGCTTCAGCGGTTTTAAATACACACTCTGTTACGTAACAGTGGTGCATTTTAGCTCATTCCAAGTTTGCAGCAGTGATGCATTTCTTCATTGTCTATGGCATGTTAACCCCCATTCTTACATCCAGGATCTGAGCAGGGATAATTCCCTAATCACATCTAGGCTCATCAAATAATAAACTTGAGCATGTTCAGAAGGACAAGAAGCATAAAAAATTTAAGTTTGTTTGATGATTGATAGGGGAATCAGTGCACCAACTTGAAAGAAAATGTGAATGATGGATGAGTAAAATAAGCTGAAAAAGGGGGAATCCACAAGTTAATCACCTTTTGCGAAAAGGAACTATACCAAAGAAAATTTTGACATTTTTCTTTTAAAAAGTTACACTAAATTATTGAACTTGACCTCAGTATCTAATTAAACTAAAAAAAGAAATGAAAACAAAAATACAGTATTGTTGGAATTATGCATGAAACAGACATGACCTGTTGTCTCAATCATTGTGCATCTCCCGTTTATCAAACATGAAATGAACTGTCAAATACTGTTTTTGCCCTTCTGAACAGGCTGAAGGTTATGATTTGATGAGCCTGGTTAGATCATGGAGATTTCCCTGGTCAGATCAGGGAATTCCTTGGTCAGAACAAGGAGATAGAGGTGATATCTCCTTGGTCAGAATGGTCAAGGGGGGTTGATATGCAAGAAAGTGCAGAACACAAAGCAGTGTTGCATGTATACAAACTTGGAATGGGCTGAAATGCACCACTGTTACATAATAGGCTGTGTATTCAAAACCACTGAAGCGAGATCAATGAAATTTTTATAGAAGTTAGTACATGAGATGGGCTTCATATATCCATACATTTCATTGAGAATAATTTTTATTTTTGGAAGTTATTAAGCCGCATATCAGAGGGACATTTTTTTGGGACGCGCTGTATATCATATATATATATATATATATATATATATATATATATATATATATATATATAATATATATATATGTGTGTGTAAAGCAAGTAAACTCACTAACTTCCAAATTACAAAATAAAAACATTCATGCTTCAGGAAGCACTTCCACTTAAACAAAGGGTATAGAAATTAGGCTGGGCAGATATTAGCCTTTAAGTTTTGTAATGAGAGGCGAGTCCAATAGAATTTGCAAAGTTTAGGATGTTGTAATGAATTTGTGTTTGTATGAGTTATTGAATTGAAATTTAATGAATGAGTCAACAAGAATCACAATTTAGTGAAGAATATTGGCCCGAATTCACGAAAAACCTAGCTCCTGGTTTTTGGTGGTTTAAACCCCCTCCTGGTTTAAACCCCGAGCTGGGTTTTTCATTTGCGTTTCACAAAAGAGGTTTAAACCCGAGGGGGTTTAAATGCGTCATAAAACGTCATGAAACGTCATATTTTTTAGTCTGCTCTTAGATGTGGTTTAAACCATGGTTTAATTTTATGAGCATGCGCACTTGAGGAGTTTGTGAAAAATCCGTGAAGCAAAGAAAATTTTTCTTGCGGTCCTGGACCTGACAAGTGGTCTTCTTGATTAGAAATTCGTAAGTATTCTTCTTTGAATTCGTAAAAAAAATTCCCGCTTTCCTTCTCTGGAATATATTGATACGTTTTAAGCAGTTATATGAAATTGGTAGTGTTGTTTTTCATGATTGCGAACGAGGTTTTGGTATTGACAAGTCCAGACGATGCACTTTATCGTCGCGTGTGTATTGCCACAGTCCCATCCGTGCATGTAAGTGTTGGGATATTTTGTCGCTGTGTTGTTGAACGAGTTGAAGGTGCTCAGCCGCGGGCCGGCCGGGCTTACTTTTATGAGCTTCACGAGGATATTTATATTATTATGCCATCTATATCTTAATTTGTCAATGTCAAGATGAAAATGAAATATCTAAATCTACATAATTTTTGTACTATTTGGTGCATTTTAAGAGGAGAAACTCAGAGTCAGAAAGATTTTTTTTTTCAATTTGATTTTGAATTTGCCTTGACTAAACTTCGTAGGCCTACTAAAAAGCCTAAATAAGTAAATTGCATTTCAAATTCAAAATATACATTTGTAGATCGAGACCTACCTTTTTGCTTTCGGCACAGGCCAATTTTTGAGGCTGTAGGAATATTAAAGAGTTGATTACTCAAAATTTGGTCTTTTCACTTGCAAATAGAGAAAGTAGAGCCCCCCCCACCAAAAAAAAATTAAGTTAAGTCGTTAGGCCTAGGCCTAATTTTGAAAGGCATATTCCAGTTTCAAACAAATTATTACAATATTTTTTTTATTTATTTATCATTCACAGTGTTTACTGTGAGATTTGCATTTAAAAAGTGATAAACCAATGAATATTTTTTTTTAAATAATTTTTTTTTTTTATTTGACCACTGTTTCACAGAATTACATCGGCATCAGAGGTACCATACAGTGTAGGTCTCTATGGATTATCTCCATCTTCTTCACAGCTTTAAATTACTAAGAGGTATGACTATGATTATTAATTTGATTTACATTGTTTTGATTTGTTTAAAAGTATTATTGAAATGATTTAAGATATCGAACATGAAATATTTAGACTGAAGAAATGAAATGGCTTGAATGTAGTTTTTGTTAATCTCTGGAAGTAAATTAAGATTGTAGTAATTATGTTGGCAGATCAAATCTACATGCACATGTACAGTTTGGAATGATTATAAAGATCACAAAATAAAAGAATTAAAAATAATATTCAACTCTTCTGCATACAGCTACCTTTCCCAAGACATTGTGGGCTACATGATGCTAAAAATCCATCGAAATCGTACAAGGATGGGCCATCTCGAGATCAGTATCGACTGTCAAAAGAAACCGTCACCAATATGCTGGAAGCCGAAATGAAGAGGGACACACAGCTCAGAGGATAGATCAACTTCCTGTTTATTTGCAGGTGTTGACAACTCTCCATTTTTATGCAGTGGGTAAGTAATTTAATTTTTCATAAACGATTATTGAATGTTTCTTGGCACTGTTAAATCTAAATGACTGAGATTGTTTCTATAATTTTAGGACTCCAGATAAAGCTGATGACATGACAATATCTAGAAATCAGAGAAGGAGCACATAAATAAGAGTATCATTTCAGCAACAGTCAAGAACCTATGAATTGCATAATTTAAAAATTCCAAAACTACCACAGCAGTAGTGAGGCTCTGCTTTTACAACTGTTATGTCAGGTTAGAGTTATAAATTTTGCCATTTCCGTGGTAGAGCTTCATGAGGTTCACCAAACTTGTACACAAAATTTTGAAATTTTGAGTACAAAATTATGCAAATTTATGCAAAATTTATTCATGCTAATTTATGCGAAATTCATAATCACAAAAAATGCTTCTGTATTTGTAGACCAATTTTGATTTTTTTCATCCGTCTGGTAGAGCTACATGTACATGATGCACCACGCCGTACACCGGGGTACCGTAGTACCCCGGGGTACGGCGTTGTGCAGCGCCATCTTGTGTTGTAATAGTGTACAGTTACATTGTTGTCATTGTGATCACGGTCGTACGATCGGTGCGACAATCATGACAATGATGGGGACAATGATCCCGGGGGGGCCACTTCCATTCACGAGTGGATACCATGCGCGACCATGGGGTCTCGAAAAGCACCCTAAACACGTAATTTCCATATTCTGAAAATGCACCCCTTAACAAGTATTGGCGTGTGAAACCCTACCCTTAACAAGTTTTGGAAACAAAACGATATACTCTTTGCAAATATTCCCTGAAATGAACCCCTAAACAAGTACAGGAATGTTTTATTGTTACGGTCCTTCGGTCGTCGGCTTTACCTTATTTGGTTTAGTACGACCCCATCTTCTACACCTCGCGCAAATCGGACTCTAAACACGAAGTGTTGGTGCAAAAAGGACATCCTTTATAAAACATTTGAATTTTGTTTTATCATCCCCGCAAATTCGAGCCTAAACACGTAATTTTCCTAGCGAAATAGATACCCTTTTTTCTTCATTTTTATGTTTTTGACACCCTTATCACGTTACGTACGTAACGTGCCCTATCGTGAAAAAGACATCCTTTTTACGTGTTTTTTTTGGTCGCGCATGGTATCCACTCGTCAATGTAAGTGGCCCCTCCGGGCAATGATCACAAAGCCTATTTCCTTTCTTTGATACAATCTTATGCCAATAATAGTAAACAAATAGAATAAAGTTATCATTTGCATGCATTAATTGTTACATAAGATCACTAAAAAGAAAAAAAAAATCTGTACAAAACATTAAAATATACTTGTACACATTTTTGGTAACCCAGGGTACAGCGCAAAAAATAAAATAAATAATTCAACAAAATGGCGGATTATCATTTGGTACCCCAGGGTACCAAATACTGCATCACATGAAGGTCCCCAAATTTCCACACAGACTTTTGAAATTTTGACTAGAAAATTATTTATGTTAATTTATGCAAAATTTATTCATATATCACAAAAAATGCTTCTGTGTCACTTCTCTATTAATTTCAATTCTGTTTCCTCAATTTATGTCACAAATATAATTCACTAGTGACGACTTGGCTGAAATTAAAAATTGATGGTACATTGTTTGGGTACTGTACAACCCAATTATTTTTTTTTAACTTTAATCAAAAGATGTGCAAAACTTCAAGGTAAAAAGTCATTAAAGCATTGGGCAAAAAATTATTCAATAGTTGTTTTTGAAAGTCAGCACTGCTGCTATATTGAATCGCATAATGATGGCGAGACTGCCAAAGGCGTTCCACTTGTTAAAATATATTGGAGAAAATTGTATGATATTTGTACAAGATGAATATTCATTGTTTAACATCTGTATGTGCTTCAATGAAATGTTTTAAATTACCTCAAAACAATCACCTCACCCATCAACCATATGGTTTGTTTTTATTTTACAGGATCATTTTAAAAGATGCATGGTGATGAGGCAGCAATAAAGCAGTCATCAATGTGTCAGAAGCTAAAGCAAGAAGGAAGAGGCAATACATGAAGATTCCTACAAGAGAAGAAGTTGAAGCAACTCGGAGACAGTTCTATCTAACTTAGATTTCCAGGAGTGAAAGGTGCAATTGATGGGACACATGTCTACATCAAGAGCCGGGGGGGGGGGGGGGGGGGGGGATTGGGCCATATGCTTCTTATATACCCCTTCCAACTTCATGTGGAGAGGAATGCCTATAACAATGGCAAAAGCATTAAGAACATAGAAACACAGAGTTCATTCAAATTTATGAAGAATACTTTACTTCTTTATTTGTTAATAAATTGATTATTATAACCCTGTGATTCCTGCAGCTTAGCTTCAGCAACCTCTCTTTATTCAAAACGTCCATTCGTAGTTTGTGCTCCTTCAAGCTCATATCGTGTCTTTCAATCTCATTTCATGCTCTTTCAATCTCATATCATGTTCTTTCACTCTCATCTTGTACTCTTTATAAAGTCGAGACCATGTTTCTTCCATTGAACTTCAATTCTAATGGCATGCACTTCTACCAGCTCAAACTCTTCTGACAGATGATTCTTTTTTCCTTGAGATGGGTAATTTAAATTCCATTTTGCAGAACAAATGTTTGTGGTATTGCTGCAGGGTTAAAATTCAATATTGAAATGCATTTAAGTACATAACATATAGTAACAGTGCAGTTGTAAAACACATACTATAAATCATGTTGTCAAAGATGTATGTTGTTTAACATACTGGTAACTCTCTACTTGATAGGTTCAGCTTCTGACACCAATGTACATTGTGTTTTCTGATTGTTCTCGGAACCATAAATTGAATTTTTGAAAACATTAAAGACTTAATTATAAAAATTTCTTTAAAAACAGACAACAATGCAATGCATTCTTTTCAGAAGTATAAATATTCAGTGCACAGTTCATTGAATTGCTTGAATCTGGTAACATACATATATTGAAGCCCTTTTCATACTTCAAATGATTCACCCTCCCAGTTCAGTTTTATAAATCCCTCTTCACCTCTAAATACCTTACTACATATCTGTAGTATATTCAGATTATTTTGTGTGTACCAGTGTATTGTGCATCCAATTGATCTTGTAATTACATGTACATGTACTTGTACTTGATTTGGGGATCATGTTTAATTTGCTACAGTATTTAACATCTATTTCAACTACTTCTGATATATGAGTCTGGCCAAAAAATATTCTGGCAGAAAGGGTCAATGGAAAAGGGAAAAAAAGGCATGGTAATTTTAATGATACTAAATTACCTTGAAGAGGAATGCGATTTCGAAGAAATTCCACCAGTCTGGGAATGTTTCCTTGATACCTCAGACAAATGAATTTGTAGAATTTGTCCTTGTTGTGAAAGAAATAGATGAACTTCTGTTCTTTTGCAGATTTATAAATATCAACAATGTGTAACATTCATCTCAGTTGGGAGGGTTTTATTATTTTGTTTCAAGGAAAGTGATGAATACTCTTGATAATGTAATTATATTATGATTTGGGAAGTATTTTGAGAGGTCCACTATGTGAGATAGTTTTTATTCAAAAAAGCTTCAACTCGACATGGAGTTTTCACATTTGCAATCATTATTTGTGTATTAATTGCAACAAGCATAAAAAAGAAGAATGACCTTTCATTTTGTGAGGATGCATTTCCTAATTTAAGAACTGTTTATTTCAATAGATTATCAAACATATTTTTGTTTCATAAAAGTAAAAGATAAATGTTCTTTACACGGTTGATTTATTGAGATATGTCTTTCAGTCAATGATGGATTTGAAGTGGAGGGGGGGGGCAGGATGTTTGATTAGGTTTTTGTTTAAAGTTCTTATATGCAAGAGTATTTTCTAATCATGTATTACAATAAGGATTAAGAATGCAATTTTATAGTGCTTGCTTCAAAGGATTTTCACTAGTAGGAAAATTGTATTCTGCACTTTTGTTATAAGTACCCCCTTATATATATTATGGGGGGATGTCAGATATATTGTGAGAAATATTCACCCAGAATGGGAAAACGAAATCAGAGTAGATGCACTTGGTTGTTTGGGTGGTGTAACTTGAGGCAGTGGTGGATTTGAAGTTGCCGTATTCCATGGTTGAGGGAAATAAAGATGATAGTTTAATTCTGGGAATGCTTGATATTTATATAGATTTTCAACAAAATTAAATGCATAAATGATCTAAACTAACTTATTAACAGAATTTTGTATGTACCCTTATAAAAAAAATTGAATGGTATACCATTGACTACCATTTATCATACACCATTGATATACCATTGGAATACCATTCGCACAGCACCCACCATACACCAATGGTATACCATTCAAGCCTCAATGGTATACCATTCAAACTAATTTAAATAATTCGGACGTTACTATTACCATATTCATGAGCACCATTTACCATTCATATACCATTGATCAAACACCATTCACCATTGATCTACCATATGGCCACTATAGACAGGTTTACCATTGACCACCATTCACCATTCAGCCACCATTCACTGGCCTACCATTTACCATTCAGCCACCATTCACTGGACACCATTGGCCTACCAATTACCTTACACCATTCGCCTACCATTCAACATACACCATTCGTGTACCATTCACCATATACCATTCGTGTACCATTCATCGTATACCATTCGCGTACCATTCACTTTACACCATTCGCGTACCATTCACCGTACACCATTCGCCGTACACCATTCGTGTACCATTCACCGCTCACCATACACCATTCAACTACCATTCGTCGTACACCATTCACCGTACACCATTCGTGTACCATTCACTGCTCACCATACACCATTCAACTACCATTCGTCGTACACCACACACCGTTCACCATTGATTGACCATTCACTTTACACCATTCTACCATACACCGTATACCATTGACCTACCATTTACAGTGCACCATTGGCCTACCATACACCATTGAACTACTATTCACCGTACACCATAGGCTTACCATACACCATTGGCTTACCATACACTGTACACCATTGACCTACCATTTACCATACAACACTGTCATACACACTATACTATTAGTCAACCATTCAAATAACATCATTGGTCATACACTATAGACCACAAGTGTAAATTCAATGGTAGACCAATGGTTTACACTGAATGGTAGACAGTAGAACAACGATGTGCAATGTATAGTAGGCCAATAAAGTACAGTGAATGGTAGACCAATGGTGAACAGCATATCTCTGGGGTTAATGGTAGGCTTAATAATAGAATAAGTATACACAAGAAAAAAAATGAAAACAGTTACTTATTTCAAGAACGTCAATAAAATGTTTTTACTATAAGAAGTTTAAGTACAGCATAAATGGCACAGAGTATTCACAAGTATAGACTTTATAATAAAGCACATAAGTTATTAATATATATGACTTAGCTACTCGTTGATATCTATACTCTGTCAATCTTGTTATCTAAAAATAAACATGCATCAAGACAGAGTTTGATTGAAAAACACAACAAATGAAGACTAACATTTCCAAGAATAAACCTGTTCTCTCATATTGCTTTTTACATGGATTGAGTACTTGGCAAAACCACTGTTCTGCATACAAACCTGATACTTGTAATACAATAAACTTGATGTTAAATCTGTTATGTGTAATTGCTTTCAACGACATTAATACACATTTTTTACTAATAAGTTCAAGTACAAAAGAGTATTGACAGGTATGGCATAAAAGCACCATATTATGAATACATGTGACTGTGCGACTCCACAAGAGATCAATGATTGCACTCCACATAAATATTATGTTAATCTTCCTATAAACAAATTTACATGTAAGACAGAGTTTGGACAACAAACTAATGAACACCAAATTTCGAAGATTAAACTCAAAATGTGTGATAGCCTTCACATGGCCAAATGAATAAAGTGTACCACACCTAGAAGAAATGAAATATCCCCAAAAGGGGGGAAAATAGTACCCCCAAATTGGTCTCTTTTTTCTTTTCACCTAAAAAGATATATCAATGGCATGTTTCTACATAGAATTGTTAAAAGGTATTACCCGCCTAAGTATCCAGAATCCCGGATAACTGTAGAAACAGACGCGATGCGGTTTATTGATAAATTGCATCGCACAAAATACGGTTTCTCATAACCATCTCTCTGAGAGGTGGTTATTGCCATGTTAATCCGTTTAAATTTTTTGTAAAAACATGGGGCAAAATAGCATACGTGTCTGGCTTAAGTGCGTGAACCAAGAAGTGCGATCTCACAGTATACATATATTCTGGCCGGTTTTTATCTCGCCAGCTGATCGCGAAACGTGTGTACCTGTTACAATGAGTGAGATCTACCATGAATTTTGAAAATTTTCCTAACGAGATGCAATTTTTGACATACCAAAATGCAATGTGAGGTTATAGGTTGAATTTTCCGATTTTCCGATTTCCGCCGTATTTGCGACGCGAAATGCAAGTTAATCAGATTATTCAGTCTGTAGAAAGAGGTTGGTTTAAGAACGATAAGGTTATTCGAGTCCGGAAAAGATAAACTGTTTTTAATGATTTAATGTACAAACACGCCAAAAGTTTATCATAAATACAATAATGATACATTAAGAAATGAATAATATATCACACATAGAAAAAAAAATATAATGAAAATAGGGAAAGAAAATTATTCAATTTGGAACACTAAAAAACAGAAGAAAAATAGAGACCTTTTTTGCAAAAAATATAGAAAATAATATATACAAGATACCCACTTATTTCTTTCTATTTTTGTTGTGTTAAATCAGATGAATAACTCAACTATGTGTGAGAAATAATATGATTATTGTCTTACACAGTAAATCAGTAGTCAATCGTAATTTTTTACAACCGAGCTTGGACAAAATTTAAATTCATATAATACAAAAAATATATAAATTGTGATCTTGTATATTCATGAGGACTTGCAGAGAACAGTTTTACCAAAAAATAACAACTTTAATTCGTCAAAACTTTGTTAATCCTCAACAAATTTTTATGAAATTTTCAGTGTTTTTTGTTGTCTGATGTACACTTTCAATTATATCACATAGCTTTCAGTCTCGAGTACCTCTAGCCCTTCAATCAAATTGGTTGGACGACCGGTTACATTTTACATATAACATAGTTATAAGGAGAATGAAGGGGACCATAGAAAGAAAGCATGAGAAAAGGGGAGATTTTGGTAGGGAGAGAATGAATCAGAAAAGGATCATGCTGAAAATTTCATTAAAATCTGATAATAACAAAGTTATTGAATTTGAACAACATTTTGGTAAAAAATTAAGCTAATGTACACATGATCGTCAGGAATATTTGTTAGGCTTATTCTATAAAATGAAATAATTATTTCATATTTTCATACATGTGTGTATGATATGTCCCAAGTATCATATCATTATTTCCAGCAATGCATATCTTCACATTAAAGGTAAAGTCCACCACAGAAAAGGTTGTTTTGAATCAAAAGAGAAAATCAGGCAAGCATCATGCAAAATATTTCATCTAAATCGGATGCAAAATAAGAGTCATGACATTTTGAAATTTCGCCTATTTTTCACAAAATAGTTATATACACAATTTACCCACATGCATATGAGAGAATCGATGATGTCCCTCACTTTTTGTTTTGGTTTTCATTGTTTGAATTGTACAATATTTCAATTTTTACAGATTTGACAATAAAAAAATCAAAATAAAACTTTATTTCATAGGACAATGAGGAGAAAATTATAATATTTCATATTTAAAAAACAAAGAAAAGTGAATGAGTGATGTCATCAGTTCCCTCATTTGCATACCGACCTGGATGTGCATGTAACTATTAAGTGAAATTGAGCGAAACTTTAAAATGTCATGCCTTTCTTATTTTTCATCCGATTTTTATGTTTGATTTTTCTCTTTTTAATCAAATCAACTTTTTTGTTAGGGTGGACATGTCTTTGAAATAAATTTTCACTCCATTTTTTATAGTTCTCGGAGGACAAAATGTAAATTAGCGCGACTTCTTGTAATAAAATACAAGTGGGGATATGACATCAGCTGGTTAGTGGTTCTGACTCTCACCTTCCAAACAGAGGGTCGTGAATTTGAGTCCTAGCCATGGTGTGTTTTCCTTCAGCCCGAAATTCATCCACACTGTGCATCACTAGACCCAGATGAAGTGAATGGGTACCCGGCAGGATTAATTCCTTGAAGCTGTAATAAGAAATATTGGATGATAACAATGCAAAGGACAGTATATTAGCTAAGGGTTCAAAATATGAATGCTTGTCGTGTGTGTAAGCTTTCTTTAGAAGTTCATATATTTTTTTATATATCGAGAAATTTGCAGTATACTCTACCATTCAATTGAATGATACCAATTAACAAATATCAACAAAACATTTGGTAAAATATGATAAATAAATTAATGTTTAACCATAGATGGGTAGACAATAACCTATCTAATGGGAGGTTGCCCCAATGATGAAAAATACCACAACAAATGAATACCTGGGGACAAATTGTCCACCCTTCCCCCCTCAGCCAACATACTGATATTTTTTCTGGGGGGGGGTGTCAGAAAAGACTTGTGCTCCTCTAAATAGGGATGACATTTGTCCTTTCTCAGGATTTTTTACCATTCCTGACAAGGTTTTTTTTTCCAGCTATGCCACTGCAGGAATACAATCTGTTTTATCTCATGAAGCTTTGCAATTTTTTCTACTGAAGAAAATTCTTACACACCTACCTTTCATAAACTCCACTTGTTTCTTGTACATGGCACGTTTTCTGTGTTCAACACCCGTCGTGTCATTCCCAGATAAGGCTGGACCATCTACCTTATCATCCAGTGTATCCGTCGTCCAAACTTTGAAAATGAAATAAAATCAATTTGAGTGTTGTAAAATCTGCATGTATGTGCAGATACAAGCAAAAATAGAATACTAATATAGTAATAGAAAAAGAATGATCTTAGAACTTTAATGTTAAAGATATTTTTCATGGATCTCTGATTACCAGCCCAGAATTCAGGATAAAAATAAGGAAATGTGATAGTATTCAGCGTAGTTCAGACAAGGCTGTATTATAACTGTGCATGCTTTATACTAGTAAAAGCTAGGTCATCTGAAATCAAATGTCTATAGCAGCAATTTTCAAGAGGGTAATCGATGACATAAATTCCATTTTTCTGGTATTGACAACCGCAGAAGCAGATCCAAGAGGGCACATTTGACCTGTGCCCCCACCTTGAGAGCAATAGTCGATGTGTTTGATAAAAATGTGGCTTTCCTTACACAAGTGTTCCCCCCCCCCCTTCGAAAGTTACAGCAAATATTTATATTAAAAATATTGTCTCATACAAGAGGATCTCTTTTTTGGTTTGCTTGTTATTTAAAGTTTCCTTGGGAAAATGTGCCCCACTACCCCCTTTGAGAAATCATGGATCTGTTCATGGACAATCATATGCTAGTGGATGGACTCCAGACGTTTTTAGGCAAGTTTTTAACAGTAAATAAATAAAAACAGATAAAATGTGATCACAGGACAAACTTAACTTTAAAAAAGGATAAAATTTACTTTAAAAAATTGATATGCCTAGCCCCATGAAAGGATCTAAGAATACCCTCCCGCACTAATGCAGTTTCACACCAGCCAACTCACAGTGAACAATTGTGTACAACGGATAGAGGAGCGTGAACGTAGTGGTCGTGTACATTTTTGCTTATTACATGACGTCATCCAGCCACTGCCGAGAACCAATTTATGAATGAAAATATAGTAAGCATGCGCAGTGCAAGCCTTTTGTTTCCCCACACAGAATTCCACCAAAACAAGTGTGCAATTCCCTATCACATCGTACCAAAATCGACCTAGAATTTCAATTTCGCATATTTTATATGAATTATGAAAGGTATTCTCGGAGGATCTATTTTCTCACCGATACCGCACAGGTAAGCGAATTTCGAATACTTCTTGCTTTTCCATCAAAATTTTACGAATTAGCGTCTATATGTCATTGTGTTCCTTGGAATTTATAGAGTCTATCGCAACGTGCAAAAAGTCAATTGGCTTCCGGGTTTCAGAGCGTCGCGTGAATATGCATGAAATTGCAGAGTTTCGATAATTTTTGATCGATACCGGAGCGATCCGATCACGAACCAAGACCATTTACCGCGTACACAACATGACCGGATATCGTTATCGCTATTTCCGCACGCAGTCCAAAGGAATTATTTTTGGGACCATGTGGTCATGACGTGATCTGCGCGATTGACCGATCAGCGGTCTTCGAATCGCTGTGCGGAGACGATCTATCCGTTGTACACAGTCTATGGACAATTGTTTGTTGTGCATGCAACTTCGAGCAAAACTCCCCACCAGAGTTGTCTACACACATTTTGAGATCAATATTCAATATGCCCACCACTTTTCAAAATATTGCGGATCGCTTGGATTCGCCGTCATGTTGATATGGACCGAAGTTATGCGATCAAAAGATTCGCATGCGGCATGCTGGCAGTTTGTTCGCCACATGTTAGCATGATTTGGTTGCTAACTTCAGTCCATATAAATATCCCAGCGATCCCAGCGATCCGCGAAGTGATGTCTACGGATTAGATCAACGATGTCGAGATCAAGACTAAATACAGCCGTTCCCAATATTTTGAAAAGCGGTGGGTATATTAACATAGAAATGTGACTGAGAGACCTGTCATGACATTTGGGAACAAGTTTTGGTGATGAGGTATGCTGGTAATCGGCCGGTGCAAAACTGCATTAGCGCCAGTTTTCTCTGCATAATTATTGCAGCCTCTGTAGAAAAATTGAATAGGAATCGTTTGTCACTCCGTCCAGTCACAGTTCCACACACAAAGTGCACATTTTACCATTGAAATAGTATGTGCAATTACACAGCGACAAATTGTGTACAATGGATAGCGGAGCGTGAACGTAGCGGTCGTGTACATTTTTGCTTATTACATGACGTCATCCAGCCACTGCCGAGAACCAATTTATGAATGAAAATATAGTAAGCATGCGCAGTGCAAGCCTTTTCTTTCCCCACACAGAATTCCACCAAAACAAGTGTGCAATTCTCTATCACCTCGTACCAAAATCGACCTAGAATTTCACTTTCGCATATTTTATATGAATTATGAAAGGTATTCTCGGAGGATCTATTTTCTCACCGATACCGCACAGGTAAGAGATTTTCGATTACTTTTTGCTTTTCCGTCAAAACCTTACACATTAGCGTCTATATGTCATTGTGTTCGTTGGAATTTGTAGAGTCTATCGCAACGTGCACAAAGTCAATTGGCTTCCTGGTTTCGGAGCGTCGCGTGAATATGCATGAAATTGCAGAGTTTCGATAATTTTTGATCGATACCGGAGCGATCCGATTATGAACCAAGACCATTTACCGCGTACACATCATGACCGGATATCGTTATCGCTATCGATACTTCCGCACGCAGTCCGAAGGAATTATTTTTCGGACCACGTGATCATGACGTGATCTGCGCGATTGACCAATCAGCGGTCTTCGAATCGCTGTGCGGAGCCAATCTATCCGTTGTACACAGTCTATGGACAATTTGCCGTTGTGGTGTACAGTGTAGCTAAGTTATAGACCTGCGTAGCCTTTATCATTTTTTAAACTTTAGGACCCATGTTTCACCTCCATTTTATCTCATTTCAATACCAACATCTATCAACAACAAATTATAGGCCTAATTTCAAAGCAATATTTGTCGGCAAGTTTTCAATTTCAGTGAATTAACATGTGCAGTAACGGTCTATTTCACAATTAAAACTTTGACAGTCTTGACATTAGCATTAACAAATCATTCATTCATGAATTCAATGTAGGCCTATTCAGAGATGGTTTTTGTAAAACATTGACAATAAACATCAGGCAATATGAGCGAATTACTATTCACTGCTCGCCGAGCTAAACTCTGCCAATACAAAGCATAAAAACCATAAGCACTCCCTATCGTCAAAGCCACGTCCCGCCCCGTAGAGCAGCGGCCAGCGCCAACGGGGCAGTGACGGTGGCAGTGCAGTGGTCGTGCATGTCGTGGCGGTACAACGACATCTAACATTTTGAGACAATTTGAGAAATAAATCAAAGAAAATTGTTATAGAACTTACTGTTTAGCCTTCTACAAATGACTTTGAAGTCGCTGTCCGAATCTGACCCGTGTTCCTTTAGTTTTTGATGAATTATCGACGGACTTATCAACAGCAAAACGGTAGTAGGCCTACCGGTAGATCGAGTTTTCTTTTTCAAATATTGCACTTGGCGGTTAGACGTTCGCGCGTGCGTGCGAGAACAATACGTATTTATAATAGAGCTACCTGGCAAGCAGCCAAGCGGCCCTGCTCGCCAACACATATGGGGGGGATAAATTATGACCAAATCTGGGGGAGGGGACTTCTTCGCCAAGATAAATACACATCCCGATATGGGGGGGGGGGGGGGGTGAATCAAACCCAAATCAGGGGTGTCTTCTTTTTCCTCTCGATTGGTTCGTGGTTGGAAACCATGATGGCGTGAGATCAATTTTTGCCACTGTTTCCCTTGGATCTTGGAATCTATGAAAAAAGTTTTCGATCCCTTCATTTTTTTCCTTTTCTTTTCTCTTCTTTTCTTTTTTTATTTTCGTTGTCTTTTTTTCTTTTCTCCTCTGCCTTTTTCTTTTCTTGTTTTTTCCCTTTATATGTATATTTTTTACTCATTCCTCTTCCCTTTCAATTTGCTTTTGTTTTGATTGAAATAGAGATTTCATTCAGTATATTTCTTTTCTGTTACATTGTACCCTGTATGGCGGCAGGGAATTTTGATAGGGGTGGGGGAGCAAGACAATATGGATAAATCATTTCAATCAAGTAATGACCGTCCTATAGAATAGCTCTCCTCTTTATGAACGCCGTCCGTGAGAAAGAATAATTAGGGCCTAAAAATAGAATTAGAATTTTGAAAATATCATTTGTAAAAAAAAAGAGAGGAATAATTCATGATTGGAAGCAGCTATAAGGTACAAATGGCTTCGGAGGGGGCTTTGGACGTTGCAGACTGACCATATCAGGGTTTGCGGATGGGAATTTGATATAGGTTGGGGGACCAAGACAACCAACAGTGAATTCATTTTGAGCAAAATATGGGCCGCGGGCATTGCAAGAAACTTTCAATCGAACGAAAATCAATTTCACACTCCAAAATTAATTGAAAGTCATAATTTTCATTGCAAACTTGCAACTGATTTATTGTTTCTTCCATCAATTAAAAAATCCAAATTGATATGTTTTAGATAAAATTAATGTATATAACCTATAAATTTGTATCTTGGGATTAATTGCAAATATCTAAGTTTGGAACACTCCAGATATAGTTCTCTTCATAAAAAGCAGCCATAAATAAGCAAAATGATTATAAATTAAATAGAATAAAACTTTGAAAATAAAAATATGAAGAACGTAGTTTAGAATAAAAACGAACAGTATATAGGCCGTACGATAGAGGAGCTACATTCGGGGACATCCCGATAGACCGCGGGTCCGATAGTCCGCGGGTCCGATAGACCGCGGGTCCGTTAGACCGCAGGTCCGATAGACCGCGGGTCCGTTAGACCGCGGGTCCGATAGACCGCGGGTCCGATAGTCCGCAGTGCGTGTAAAATTATGATCAGATATATCAAATGTCATCGAGAGGTCCGTCAAATGATACGAGACCATGGGGTTCTATCAGGTGCGGATCCATGGGGGGCGATGGGGAACTGCCTCACCCCCCCCGTTCAAAAAAGAGGGGGAGAGGGGAAAAGGAGAGAATAAAAAGAGATAGGAAGATGGGAAAGAAGATAATAGAAAAGAGAGTATAAGAGGGGGAAAGGAAAGATAAAGAAAAGGGGAGAACAGGGGGAAAGAAGAGAAAAAAGAGAGGAGGGAAAAGGAAGAGAAGAAAAGAAAGTTAGGAGAAAGGAAAACGAGGAAAAAGAAGAAAAAAAAAGAGGAAGGAAGAGAAGAATATTTAAATAGAGAGGAAGATGGGAAGAAAGATAAGAAAAAAGAGAGTATAAGAGAGGGAAAGGAAAGACAAAGAAAAGGGGAGAACAGGGGGAAAGAAGAGAAAAAAGAGAGGAGGGAAAAGGAAGAGAAGAAAAGAAAGCTAGGAGAAAGGAAAACGAGGAAAAAGAAGAAAAAAAAAGAGGAAGGAAGAGAAGAATATTTAAATAGAGAGGAAGATGGGAAGAAAGATAAGAAAAAAGAGAGATAGAGGAAGAGGGGAAAAGAAGAGAATAAAAAGAGAGAGAGTGGAAGGGGGAGGGCGAGAAGAAAAAAAATAAAAGAGAAAAAAGGGGAAAGGAAAGAAAAAGAAAGAGGGATAAGTAATGGGGGAAAGAGAAAAAAAGAGAAAGAGGGAAGAGAAAGAAAGGAAAAGAAGAAGAAAAATAGGAAGAGAATAATATTAAAAAGAGAGAAAGATGGGAAGAAAGATAAGAAAAAGAAAGATGGAAATGAATGTCGAATGTCCCATTGGGGGATTTGAAATCTCATCTTTTTAGGTTGGAATATATCAAAAATTTTCAGTTTAATCGTTGAAATATGTATCGTCTTAATGACTAACTTTTCGACCAGCCCATAATACTTAACATTTCTTCACGCGCTTCGCGCTCGTGGTAATTATCTAGTTTCATACGCGTCCTGTTCAGGTTCACAAACATTGCCCAGAATGTTAGATTTTCAGGACAATATACATGAAATTTAATTTTTAGCTTGCATATGGCTTATGAGATTTTAACACATTTATGTTGCTTATAAAGTAAATCTAGGAAATGACTGTTAGGACATGGGCGTTGGCCCCCCACCCCCCCACAAAAAAAGAGAGAATCAAGGCTAAGAAAAAATAGAGAGAAAGGGAAAGGGATTAGGATGTAATATACTATTATTTTCCAAATATTATGTCAAAATCTATCACAACCTTGTATTTTTGTAATAAAAGTGTCAACATATTTGCTTGCTCGCTTCGCTCACTGCCAACTTCTTATTAATTTTATGCGATACGCCATATCGAGCCCCCTCGAAATTGTTGGCTCATTACGGCACTTGGACAAATCAACTTTGAGCGGCCGATCGGGGAAAATATGGGTGAAATAAATGGCCCCTCCCCCTATTGGCGGAAGCTGGGTCCGCCCCTGACTTAGGCTTTCAGAATAAAATACAGGAAAATTCTAAAAAAAAAAATCAGATCGCGCTTCGCGTTCTCATTATTTATTTAGGCCTTGTGAGACACCTCAATGTATTTTTCAAGAATAAAATCTCAGTTTTTCTTTAACGTCTACCCCCCCATTTCATTTATTTTTTTTCTTGGTGCCCTCGGCCAATCCCCCCCCTGCACCCATGCTGAATTAATACGCCACTGATGAGGATAATTAGTCGAGATTGCATATTTCCTAGAAGTTATCATTAATAATATTGAAGGGTATACTAAAACAACAGTACAGAAACTACAGCTCCCGTTCACAATATTCTAGTAGGGCCTACTCTGGTGAGAAGTTAAACCAAATTGAAACCCCCCCAAAATCACTCGTGCTTCGCGCTCCCATTGATATTACATCATGGGCGGAAATCCCAGGGGGGACAGAGGGGACGTGTCCCACCTACTCAAAATAGTAGGGGGGGCACAATATCAAATGTCCCCCTACTATTTTGGTCTTTGATAATCATAGAAATACATCATTCTAAATCGAAATAAAACATGTATTTTGGGACGAGATGACCTCACTTTGGCGATGATAACCTTTTTTTTTTGCTTGTCATATTTTCCCGCCCCTTGTCCCCATAGGCGGATCCAGGGGGCCGAGCTCCCCCTCCCCCCTCTTGGCGGAGCAAAAAAAGAAAAAAAAAGAAAGAAAGAAGGAAAAAAGAGGGAAAAGAGAGGAGAAAAGGAAGAGAAGGACGACGAAGGCATAAAATAAGATGAGGGGAAGACTTGGAAAATAAAAAGAATCTTTCGTGCAACTATATAAAACTTTCGCTCGCGCTCACATTGCCTATTAGGTGATTTGCATATCTTGTTCAATATGGAGTTCGAATATCAAGTTTGGAAGTCGATATACAACACATATTTCACCTCGGAAATCGAACTTTCATTTTTTTGTGTAATTTACAAATTGGTTTTTACAAAGTGCTCTGTAAAAATGTCAATTTTATGGTTTGAATGTTAACATTTGCTGCTTGCGCTACGCGCTCGCAAATTTTGATTTATCAGGTACCTATATTTTCTAGTATTCCATAAAGTTTAAAAAATATCCCTTTTCTGGTCTGATTGTTAAGGCGCATCAGCTAGACCGCTGCATGCTTGCATTTTGATTGGCAAGTTATATGTTTCAATATTGTTTATACAACAAACTACTTAAAATCCCCCTTTTCATGACAGTTTATCAAAACGTATAGCTCGCGGCTTGCGCTCGCATCAATGGTTAAAAATATAATTTGATGCATCCCATGATATCATCAGATATAGGCATTAATAAATATGATATCAATTTAATAATTATATTGTCCCTTTGTTTCATCTTGCGCTTAGCAAGATGAATAGGAAGATAGTCATCATTTTCATATGATGGCATGTCGTAAGGATGTCCCGGTTCTATGTAAAAACTCAAAGTAATAATAATATCAGCTCTTTTTTAAGTGCGATCCATATCCACCTTACAATTTTTCTACAAAGTGCTAGAAATATAAAGCTGAAATTGACTCTTTTTTTCAGATCGGACTATCAAAGTTTCATGATTTTCATGATTAAAGTTGTATTTAGAATGCCTAGATTCTAGGTCTAAATATGAAACACGCTCGCGCATGTTTATTCAGATACCCAACTTGTTCTCTACTTTAAATCATTATCCAGTTTCAGATCACAATATCAAACATTTTCTGCTCGCGCTTTGTGCTCGCATTATTAATGAAGGAAGACCCCATATTACTCATCATTTTGATGATTTACAAAAACATGAACAGAGTGGCCCACTTTTAGGTCTAAATCTCGATTTTTTTCTGCTCGCGCTTCGCGCCCGCATCAATCGTTAAATTACATAGCTATCCTGTTCACGATTACAAAAACTGATTGAAATTTTCCATTCTTTCTTTAAAAAAGTTCAAAAATGTTCAGCTGGCGCTTCGCGCTCGCAATTTTTGATTGTTGAAATATGTGACGCCTTCATGGCTAAGTGCAAGCAGTCCTTAACAGGTACCAGTTTAAAACGTATAATTTTTTGCTCGCGATTTGCGCTCGCATTATTTATACTCATACTTTTTAGGATTTACAAATCATGAATAGAGTGTCTCGTTCAGAAAATATTATAGGACTAAATCTAGAAATTTTCCGCTCGCGCTTCGCGCTTGCTTTAATTGTTTACTCATATACATATTCTGCTTGAGTTAAAAAGTGCTTAGAATTTCCTTTCTTTGGGTGAAAATTTCAAAAAGATTCAGCTCGCGCTTCGCGCTCGCATTATTTGATTGTTAAATGCTACTTTAACAGGTATCTTTTTCATCAGTTCATTTCCCCTCGCGCTTTGCGTTCGTAGTAATTATTAAGTTGCATACATGTCTTTTTCAGGATAACAAAAATTGCCCAGAATCAGTTCAAATTTTAGGAAAAAAATACATAAAATTTCCCCCAAAATTAGCTCGCGCTTCGCGCTCGCATCATATAAATGAGGATTATGATATTATGTATTAATTTATAAGAATAAAGCCAAGAAGTGACTAATGAGGACTACCCCTTCAAAGAAACAAACAAAAATTATCTTCGAGCTGCCGATCGGCCGGGGAAAATATGGTTGAAACAAATTTCCACCCCACCCTCCCCCCCCCCCTATTGGCGAAGGCTGGAACCGCCCCTGTGTCCCCCTACCTTTTGGTATTTATGTATTCATGGATTTTTTTCGAGAACACATTAAAAAGTGGTCTTTATTTTTTTTATGTGATTATAAGATAATTTAAGTTAGCCTGGCCGGGAGGGAGTGGGCGCCATTTTTCGAAAAGTACACATGGGCGCCAAACATCAGGTCAAATTTGCTCCCCCTCCCCCCTTGAAATCCTGGATCCGCGCCTGGGTTCTATAGCAATAAGCCATTTAGGGGCAATCACCCCCTGACAACTAATTCAAGGAAAATATTATCCCCATATTTTTTACCGCCGGGGACTGTTACCCCCCCCCCGGAAATTTACTCTCCAGACAATTACCCCAGATTATGAAAATAATCATTGTAAAAATGCCTTAACGTGACGACATGGTGTGGTACTTTATCTTACCATGTCTTAATTAATCATTGGCGGCCGAAGGCAAAACATTTAGGGGGATCCACCTGAAATTTTGGGATGGACACAGGTAAAAAATTGACAAGCAAATCAACCAAAATTTTAGGAGGGACCACCAAAACATTTTGACAAGGAAAAAAAAAAGGTTATCAACCAAAATTAGGGGGGGGGGACAAAAATATCTTAGGGTGGTCTACCTCAATTTAGGGGGGGGGGGCGTAGAAAAGAAATTGACTTAAAAAAAGGTTCCCAACTAAAAATTTAGGGGGGGGACCGTCCTCCCACCTCAAATTTAGGGGGACCCCCCCCCCCGCTTCCGCTGCCTAAGTAATTAATAAGCTTATTATTTCGACATAGCGATGTATTCTATCTTGTCAAGTCGATATGTCCACATGGCGAGATATGAAGTGTACAAGTCCCGGCAAGAATCCCGACATATCGCCATGTTGACATGTAACATATTTAAGTCGACTTGGCAAGATACAATATCTCGCCATGTTGACATATAACTTTTTATAAGTGGACTGACTTGGCAGGATAACGTATCTCGCCATGCGGACATAATAAGCTTATTTAGTCGACATGGCGAGATAAAGTATCTCGCCATGTCGTCAAGTCGATGGCATTTTAGAGGCTCCATATGGCGTCTAGAGGGCATATTTCCGGGGGGTATACAGTCCCTGACGATAAAAATATGGAGATAATATTTTCCTTGAAGTAGATGTCAGGGGGCGATTGTCCTGTGGGTCATCGTTATAGAACCCCATGGACTCGTATCAATGACCTTTTGACCTCTTGATGACATGGATTTCACTATATTGTCCTGATCATAATTTTACACACACCGCGGACTATCGGACCCGCGGTCTACCGGGCCCGCGGTCTATCGGACCCGCGGTCTATCGGACCCGCGGTCTAACGGACCCGCGGTCTATCGGACCCGCGGTCTAACGGACCCGCGGTCTATCGGGCTGTAACCCTACATTCATGCCGTTCATTAATTTTGACTACCAAGAAACAAAAAGCGAAAGGAAACAAAGGGAAAAAGAGAGGATGGTGATCAATGTACAATTTTCTATTTAGCACGATACGCATCTTCTTCATGCTCCCTATAAAACGTGCATGTTTGAATTTCAAGATTTTAATGGTAAATGATTACAGGGAACTTTCGGGAGCGGCTGTGAAATGATTTGTCCGTTGGTATTAAGGTACAATTAAAACCCTTTTTTCTCAAATAAGATTTCATTGACCGATTGATTTTGATTTTGCACCCATTGCATCAGATTTAAATTTAGAAGGTAATATGTACAATCGTAAAATATACAAATTTATAGTATTGTATTATAACCACTGGATCAATTATATTTAAACACATATAGACCTTTTACTTAATAAGGACAAAGACAATTTAAAAGAATGCAAGAGACCATGTTTACCATCATGAGCGATTACACTTGATTAGGGGAAGCTGCTCGCATAAAAGTCACGACTCAAAAATTTTATTAACTCTAAATACTTTTAAATCTTTGATATATTTTCTTTAAATCTTCGAAATTATGTTATTGGGTAATGCAATTGGGCATACCATTCTCCATTAACACAAATGACATTCATTAGGCACACACCACTAAGCCACTATGGCATTACAATTATCCAACAACTATCCAATGATTATACCACAAGGCACATACTACTAAGACACAATATTGGGCATATGGTATACCATTGATACCAATCATATCATTAGGCATATGCCACTGAGACTATTGGATATCACTGAGACACCATTGAGTATATGGTATACCATTCACCATACCAGTCATACCACTATAGCGGCACATACTACTGAGACACTATTGAATATCACTGAGACAACATTGTATACCACTGAGACACCATTGGGTGTATGGTATACCATTCATCATACCATTATAGAGGCACATACTACTGAGACACCATTGAATACCACTGAGACACCATTGTATACCACTGAGACACCATTGGGTGTATGGTATACCATTCATCATACCATTATAGAGGCACATACTACTGAGACACCATTGACCACCACTGAGACACCATTGACCACCACTGAGACACCATTGTATACCACTGAGACACAATTGTATACCACTGAGACACCATTGGGTGTATGGTATACCATTCATCATACCATTATAGAGGCACATACTACTGAGACACCATTGAATACCACTGAGACACCATTGTACACCAATGAGACACCATTGGGTGTATGGTATACCAGTCAAACCATTAGAGGCACATAGTACTAAGACACTATTGAATACCACTGAGACACCATTGGGTGTATGGTATACCATTCATCATACCATTATAGAGGCACATACTACTGAGACACCATTGAATACCACTGAGACACCATTGTACACCACTGAGACACCATTGGGTGTATGGTATACCAGTCAAACCATTAGAGGCACATACTATTGAGACACCATTGACCACCACTGAGACACCATTGTATACCACTGAGACACCATTGGGTGTATGGTATACCATTCATCATACCATTATAGAGGCACATACTACTGAGACACCATTGAATACCACTGAGACACCATTGTACACCACTGAGACACCATTGGGTGTATGGTATACCAGTCAAACCATTAGAGGCACATACTACTGAGACACTATTGAATACCACTGAGACACCATTGGGTGTATGGTATACCAATCATACTATTACAGGCACATACTACTGATACACCATTGAATACCACTGAGACACCATTGTATACCACTGAGACACCATTGGGTGTATGGTATACTATTCATCATACCAATCATACCATTACAAGCACATACCACTGAGCACCATTGAATACCACTGAGACACCGTTGGGTGTATGGTATACCATTCATCATACTAATCATACCATTAGACACATACCACTGAGACACCATTGGGTATATGGTATACCATTTACCATTGAATAAACTACCAATTACCATTAAGAACTTACCATTGAAACACCACTTAAATACCATTCGCGTACCATTTACCATTCAGACCACCATTCAACTACCATTCGGCACCATTCAAATACCATTGGCGATTTTTATAAGGGTATGAAAATGAATTAATTGGAGAATAAAAAAAATCACTTCAAAAAATAAAATCTATTTTTAATTAATGTCAACACAGTTACAAAAAATAAGCGTGAAGGGAGTGCAGTCAAAGTATATGCACTGGCTTTGCTAGGTGTTATTGGAACTTGATCTATACATGACCTGCAATGTATATATATATATATTTTTTTTTTTTTTGGGGGGGAGAAACATTGTTCATTGGATTAATACATTACATGTACTGAGAATATTATATGCCTATAGAATGTACACTCTAATGAATTTGACATTTGAAAATATTTCCATTATATTTTTTTGGCAAGGTATAGTATTTTGTTGTACAATCATTAAGACAGGAAATAATTATATGCTTGAATATTGAAATTTTCATGATTTCTCTATGTACACCGCCTTGAAATATTGAAATAAAAAAATAGCTAACTTTAAAATATTTAAACTGCTTTGATGTAAGATGCTTCTTATTACAGGTTTTCTGTTGAAGCATTTTTGAAAGAGCAAGGGGAGGGGGTGACAGAGAGAAAAAGGACGTAGGATGGTGAATGTGTGCAGTAGCGTACCTAGGATTTTCCACAGGGGGGGGGGGCAAAATCGTCCGCAAAAAAATGATAAAAAGGGGTCTTCAATCACAAAAGGATTTCGTACCAGAAAAAATGGACAAGCAAAAAAAAAACTTCTCGTCGGGGGGGGGGGGGGCAGGGATAGGTCCCTTGCATGGGTTGTGACTCGTTAGGGGGGGGCAGTCTGCCCCCCGTAGGTTCGCTAGTGTGTGTGAGAGATATAGAAAGAAAATGAGCGGTAACAAGAGAAAGATTATGAGAACGAGAGAGAACACTTCATAACTTTCACTTCAATATTCAACTATTGAGAAAAGTTTCAAATTGAAATGAGAAATAGAAATTGATATAATTTATGTTGATAAAAAAATATTCAGGAAATATATATGATAAACCTCTATTTTTTTTTTGGGGGGATGAAATAAACTTCTAATTCTAGCTACAACTACCCCAACCCCAAAAAGGTTATCTTTCCAAAAGTCGGGTCATCTCGTCCCAAATATATGTTTTATTTCGATTTTGAATGATCTTGCATTTTTTACCATCATAAAAGAACTAAACTATTTTGAGTAAAGATTTCAGCCAATGTTTCAGTGATCCACAAATATTTATTTGTATGCGTGCTAGAGTTATGGGATGCACTTTTGATTACCATTAACAAAATAAAGTCAAGATTTAGGGAATAAATCAGGGCGGTCTCAATTTTAAGAAAGGAAAATAAACAAATTGGAGGATAAAGTTTACTTCAGAAAATTTTGGGACGTGTTCTTTCTAGAATTTACATTTGAATTTAATTTTTTTGATATTTTTGGCGATGGAACTGGATTCAAAGGTCGTTTCGCAATTTTGATTATGACATAAGAACAGCTGATCGACAATCTTTGTTATGATTGTTGTTTTTATACTGAAAAAGCATTAGAAGACCCATATACTTTTCGAATATTGGTTGCCGGACGACTGTACGGGCATGCGCGTTGTTAACTCTCAGCTCAGCCTCAACTAAACTTAGCGATCGAAATCGTAGACATGCAAAATCAACAGCTTATTTTCATATTAAATGCCGCTTAACACCAAAAAGGTAAGTATTAAGAGAAAGCAACCTCATAAGATACTACTTAATCTTGAAACTGATGAAGTAATTATATTCATACTTCAAGTTTCATCGGGTAATCTTTATATTACATCTGTTTGTTGTCATTTTCTTTTCAGCCGAATTAAATTTATTCAATGATTAAAAACATGACATCGATGTTTACGGATGGGACCGACATGAGATTATCGTCGACGCGCAGACGACCGCAATGGTTGAGACAAATTTTCATTTTTATTGCATTTTGTGATGTACATAACAATAGCGGATCTGTACAATACAATTAGACTCATCCAACAATGGATAAGGTTTTAATGTACTTTCATTTCATGTAATCGATTGAGATTGCAAATTTCGGTATTTTATACCCCAGATTTTGGATTTTCGAACCCTGTTTGCCGTGGTCAGCAAAGACGTAGCAGACAACATACGCTCTACTGAGCATGCTCAGAACCGTGGTCTAAAATTAAACCATGGTTTAAACCATGGTTTAATTTTAAACCATGGACTAAAGAAACCATCGTTCGTGAAACAGAGAGGGGGTTTAAACCCCCTCGGGGTTTAAACCATGGACTAAAAAACCTAGGAGGGGGTTTAAACCCCCTCGGGGTTTAAACCTCCTTTGTGAATTCGGGCCTTTAAGTTTATCCTGTGGATCTCAGCAGTGTGTCCACTGGAGTAAAGATAATGTGAATGGTACATGTTGCATGCAAGGGAGTGAAATAGGGTAATACTGCAAGGGACATTCTTCTTCTCATCCCCCCCCCAACACACACACACTCCATCTCTTTTTCACTTCCTCACTTCCTGGCTGTGCAGTTTAAATTGTAAAAAGGTCAGTTCAATTTCCAACAAGATGCCCAAGATGAATTCTATCGCAAAGGTGGACTGATCCCCCCCCCCATCCCTCCCTTTTCCCATTCTCGAAGACTGTTGTTTTTTTGTCATACAGAATAGGCCACATAACCGTACACAATTCAATAATAAAAAAAACTTTGTCTTACAATTTTGTGTTATTCAAAGTTTCTGATATTAAGTGACCGATGGGTTAGTTCCTTTTCTTTTTTATTGAATGATTTTTTTAAGAACCTGACTGATTATGATTTATGAAACAATTTACTGAATAGCTGAATCATTAATGAATTTACGATTGGTGAGATTGATTGATGAGTGTCTGATAATGATAGCAGAAAGTGCTGAACTTCTTATGTAATAGCAATCAGTCTTTCAGAAGGGTAAAAGGAATGGGTGGAAGGTGGAAGGGTAACATGAAGTAATTTTTGACAAATTAAGCAACTGCACATCCAGGAAGTGAGTGAAAAAGAGGTGAAGGTTGTGGGGAGGGGGTGGGTTATGTGAGAACAAGAAGAATTTCAAGTCTTACCTTATCTCACTCCCTTGCATGCAACATGTACCATTCACATTATCCTTACTCCAGTGGACACACTGCTGAGATCCACAGCATAAAGTTAAAATGCTAAAACAATGTGCACTTCTTGTACACTCATGCATCAATTTTCAATGTAATGACTCACACAACCATAAATTTGTAACTTCAACTTCAACTTTGCAAGTTCATCTGGACTCACTTCTAAAAAATCTGAAAAAAAAATGGAAGGCTAATACCTGCCCAGCCTAATCTTCCTTCCCTTAGTTTAAGTGGGCAGTGCTCACTGAATCATGGATGATTTTCCAACTTTTTGGCGTCATTTGAAAGTTGAGTTTATTGTGTTTTAATATATATAAACCTTTCCTCCCTGGGTGGCATATTGTTTAGTTGGCAGTCCTTTCATAAGTATATCGTTTTTGGGGATACACTGTATAGGCAAATTAATCAAACTGTATGCCCAGCTCTCTTGACAAAAGTTGCTTGTGTGAATGTGTCAGACGATTGCACACATTTGGCGGAACTTCCACATAACTTGAATTGAAGTATGGAAATCTTGATATTATACATTTTTTCTCTGTGTGATAATACTTTGTAGTTTCAGTACTCGAAGCCTTTTTGTTTGCCCAATTACCATCCAAGGGATAATACCACTTCTCTTTATGTGAGACCACTAAGTCAAAGGGCTGTACCTTAAAACGATGGCAAAATGCAATGTCACAAGATTTACAAGTCTTGGCATTTTCCGGCAGAAACATGACAAAAAACTTATTGTCATTGTGATAGACCTGTGTATATACTCCATTTTTAGGAGGGCTCGAGGCACTTTCTTGGGTATTTTGTCCCCTACATGATCTGAAGCTATTGCAGTTTCTACCTCCTTTCTTTCCTGCTGTCACTTTGTTGACATTTCCATCAGTCAGTGGAGTGTGCAATACTTTGACAACCCTTTTCTTGATTACAGTCAGATGTGATTCCAGGACTGCCGCTTTGGCAGCCACAGCCAATGAGTGTTTACATATTTTGTCGTGTCTAAACCTACCACATACACAAGAAACATGTTCTTTATGGAGGGAAACATCAACCACCCCATTCTTGGCATAATTACTAGCAACTTCATATTTTGTGGATCCATTGCTAGCTAAAGTAGCCTTCTGCTGGATAGCATGAGGGTGGTTCAACAAGGACACAACTTCTGCCTCCAGCAAATTTGCATTTTCAGCTGCATAACCAAAGTACTGCTCTAGTTCTTTTGCAATATCAACACCAATCTCTTGAAATTCAGGGGCAGTAATTGTGGACTCTGGCCAAGGAATTTCTTTGCATTGAAAAATGTCTTCGATTGAGAGCTTCTGCATTTTTTCTACGTACTGTTTCCTATCTTCACAGTGCCATTCGTACCACACGTCTGGTGGAACCTGTAGATATGATGCAAAGTCAGCAAGCTCATATTCTTGACTCTGTCCGGTGACCGAAGCACACAGTTCATCCATTTCATGCTGGTGTAAGGACATAAAGACATGCTGTGTAAACTCGAGTTTATTCATACTTGTCACATGGGGATTATCCTGCAAGAAGGCATCACGTTTGCACTTCATGGGCTTATTCATACTCTCTGATGCATTTGTGTATGACCTATCCTTGTCTCGCATCCCACCCTGTATTCGCACTTCTTCTACCATGTGCTCTGCTATCATTGCAAAATTATCGTTTAGGTACTTCCAATATTTTGCATGATCGTTTTTTGTCAGTTCTTTCTCTTTACTTGCGAAGGCTTCGCGAATAGAGTCTAATCGCTTTCTAAGGTCATCCCTGTCTTTGGCATCTAGAATGCCTTGAACTTTGTCTTTAGCCCCAAAAGTGGCTTCCAAGAAATATGATTGATCTTTACGGTCTCGAATGCCAATTTGCCTCAGCTTATCTTTACAATTATTTTCAAAGTGTTTAAAGCACCTTAAACCCTTAGCAGTTGGAAAGTGGTCTTGAAATGCCTTATGGAGGGGTTGTTCTCCATCTGTAACAAAGGATTTCAGGTTGGACATTTTCTTTGATCCTTGTGTTGTGGCACGTGCAAGGGTGGTGTACTCATCATACGTTTTCTTATGATGGATCATTGTTGGCCCTAAGAAGACAGGATGTTTCCCTGTTCGCTTGGATGTCAGCAGCACATTCATGAACACAATGGGGGTGACTTCAAAGTGTCCTAAGTTGAAAGTAGGGTCAATGAAGATAGGACTGCTTATAATGTCTGAAGTTGAGCACCTCGTCATCTCCAAGCACATTGCCTTTGTGCCCAGAACCCACAGGTCTTGTGGATAATCAGCATGATGAAGAACTACATCTTCTTTGTCTCGAGCATATTTGAGCATGTCTGCGACATCATCATTTTTGCCTCGTACAGCACGCCTGACATCATATATCTGTTGTTTTCCACGTGGCATGTTCGAAGGTGAACTTGCTGCAAGAGCTCCTCCAGCCTTTTCTCGCATAGTTGCATAGGTCTTGGTAGAGTTCTTTTCAGTTGCAAAGTTTTTCAATTCTTCCTGCAAACTTTTCTTAGATGGATAGAATGGTTTTTTCGTTGATTTTGAGTTCCCATGGCTGAGAACGTCGAATTCCACTCTGCCTTCTTCATTATCAACAGTGTATTGCAATAAACACAAGTTATTCAAGATATTACCATTCTCATCTTCAAGCAAAAAGATGGCTCTAGACAACAAAGGATTTGCTTTACTTTTACGAATATTTTGGATGAGGTAACTTTCACCTTTTGATAATGGCACCTTCTTATTCCTTTGAATTGTAGCACCTGTTACATCTACTGTCCACACAGCACATCTTATGTTTACATTATATACTCCATTCATGTCACTTTTAACATCTTCCCAATGATTGAGCATGCGGGTATCAACTAAGAATGAGGAGTTACTTCGCACTTTAGTGGGGTTTTTAGTGCAGACTGGTTTTTTACCATGTTTTAAGAGCCTGACTGCCTCCAAGGGTGAGTAACGATTTGGTCTCCCGAATTCTAAGTATGGCATCTTCTTATCGTCTTTCCAACATTTTCCCTGTAAAAACAAAAGTGAAGAAAGGATATTAGGGGGTGGCTGCATTTGTGGCAGTTAAAATCTTTAAGTTCAGTTGGCAAATATAAATCCCATTTGGCACTTGTGTGATACATGACATTTTCAGAATATTTCATACCATCCTCACTAAACATAAACAATATGAGGATCTATTGGTTTTCCATGTTCCTCCTAGCTAGCAACAATTATTCCACCCTCACTGACAACTCTGGAGAGGAGGAAATAATGATGGATCTCCTTGAGATCTCAAAGGTCATTTGAACATCAACATGTAGAACAAAGAAAATTAAACCGTGAAATTTTTTAGCAAGTTTTGATAATCCATTTATGAGTTATTTATCCATTTTTTACTAGGTTTTGGTAAATACTTATTATGGAGATATTAAATTTGGCATCTCCACCGAAATCTGTGATTTAAGGAGAGCTCTGCATTGTTTATGTACAGTGTTTGCCCTTTTTATAATTTTCACCAAAAATACGATTTCCACTGAATACAAGTAATATTATATAGCCACATAAAGTCAGGACAATTGTCTGACAGTCTATGACAATACAGGTGTCAATGGACAACACAGCTTGCCTCATTCTTGACCCCAAAATAATACTTAAAGGTAAAGTCCACCTTCAAAATGTTGATTTGATCAATAGAAAAAAATCAGACAAGCATAATACTGAAAATTTCATCAAAATTGGATGCAAAATATGAAAGTGATGACATTTTAAAGTTTAGGGAGTGGCCTATAGGAAGTTAATTGAGCGCTAATAGAAATTTCAGAATACGAATTCGGAGGTCTATAAATTTATGACACTTTTCAGAATCCCCCCCCCCCCCCGAGCCTGATTGGTTCGTCATGGACAGACATTTGACAAATTTTGGAAGTTGTAAGACTTGTAACAAGTGGAACACCACTGGTGGTCTTGGCTGCATTACACAATTTTATATAGCAGCAGTGATGCCTTTGAAGAACAGTTAATGAATAATTATTCACAGAACATTATGTCAATTCACCCAAAATGACCTTGACCGTGATCATGTGACCAAAGACACGTCCAAAACAATCATTCCTACTTGATGACCCTCATGTAGATGCTTTCTAAGTTATGATGCCAATTCAACACATACTCCCAAAGACCCAAAGTCATTGACCTTTAAATGTCCTTTGATCTATGCCATGTTTGGGTAACATGCACAGGATATTCAGCGATACATTGCTGCTCTTATGTCCAAGTTTCATGAACAAGATCCATAAAATTTTAAGGTTACATATAGGATGATAATTCCACCAATACCACAGCAATAGAGCAGGGTCAAAGTTTATATTCTGCTAGTTGCAAAAGCCATCAATCAAACACAACTTGACATTGAACTTATGACAAATTAAATATATACTAATTGCATTTGATATTTCTGACTTGAATTCTTAATTTGTAAAAACAACTTTTTTTCTTTTTTCTTTTTTTACATTGGGCCCACTACAATTTCCTTCCAAATTTACTGGATATACGCTTACCTGTGGTAGATATTTCTTTTCATCTGTGCTGTGCTGTGACATCCCTCCAGTATCAGTGACCTTTAAATAAATGATAGCCATAAAGGGTAATTTTTCTACTTCACAGCCGGTGGGGGGATTTTAACATTGATCATTTTATACACGATTCATTAGTCATCTGAATTTCTTCAATTTATGAGTTCAAATGCATTTACGCTTGTAATAAACCCACCAGTCACGATCAAAACTTCTACTTTGTTAGACAACATTTTTGTAAATGATTTGAATATTTATTGTTTGGTATTATAATATAAGCGGTAACTGATCACATGCCCATATTTAGTTATACACTGTCTGATATTAATTCACCAGTAAAAAATCATATTCCTCATCACCAATGGTTAAACCAAGAAAATATTTCTGTTCTGTTCAGCACTGCAGGAAATTAATTGGAATATACTGTTCTTGTTGATTTCTCTATCAATCCTGAAGTAATCAATATGTATGATGCATTCATAAATGAATTCAGTAGATTGTATAACACTCATTTTTCTAAGCTTCAATGTAGTGAAAACAAAAGAATGAGGAATCCCTGATCCTGGAATAATAAATCCTTTAAAAAAACTTTCTCGTGACAAGAAATCCCTGTTCTACAAGTTCCTTAAATCCAACATCGTTCAGAGAAAGCGTAAAGAAAAACAGAAAATTTTTAATTCTGCTAGTAGAAAAGTGAAAACGGATTATTTTGAAAAAAAGTTTGGTTCATTTCAAAATTATTTAAAGGGGACTTTTAAGGTTATTAATAATGTTTTGGAAAAAAATTAGATGATACAATACTACGTTCATTGACAATAAATGACATTTGACCTTGATCATGCAACCAAAGATACTTGATTACCCTTATATCCACATTTTATAAACTAAATCTATAAACTTTGAAAATTTTGACAGCAATCTAATAATTACCATCAAAATGGCCAAAGTTCAATGACCTAAAACAACCTTTGACTTTGGTCATGTGACCTGAGACTAACATGAGCTGTTCAATGATACTTGATTAACCTTATGGCCAAGTTTCATGAAAAAAGCCCATATACTTTCTAAATTATTTGTTATTTCAAAAACTTAATTTGGTTAAGATTTGGTGTTGACGCTGCCGCCGTCGGTGCCTATAGTCACACTCTGCTATGCTGGTGAGACAAAAAAATACATTCATTGGTTTAAGGAAACTGAGGGATGGACAACACTAAAAATAAAATGCCCCTGGCACCACATAGGCAAAAAAATCTTATATTCAAAAGAAGATCACAACATCTGTTTTTGTGCTAAATGTAAACCTTACTTGTCACACAATATGTAGAATCACTTACATTGTTGTTGGAAAACCTTGTTTTCTTCTTTGAGGAAGGTAATGCCCCTGATGTAGAAGGACCTCTTGTTTCACAATCACCCATACTTGTCTGCTTGAAGGTAGAACACGTCTTTGGTTGGTTTGCTACCAAAATATGACATCAAAAGGAATTAGTACTTTGAAAGATATCAAAGACAAAATGCAAGAGGCTTCCCCAAGTGTGTTAAGGCATATTTGACAGCGCTAAAAACATCTGTCATGTTAACAGAGGAGAGTGGCCAGATACAAGCACATATTAGTACAAAACAAGGTTCACGGTATGTTGTCAATTATGAACAGTCCAACAAATGTAATGTGCACATATGATGCACAGAAACTACAAGTTCTTGATAAGTAAATGCAGAGGCAGAAGATAACAGAAAATGCAAGATTCATTTCCTAAATTTGATAAGAATTACCCATGACAAGTTTGAGAATTTCATGATTTGTTTACCAAATTTATACAATACATGGACATTATTGTTATTTTTTTTTTTGGGGGGGGGGGCTAAAAATGAATTTTGTGCTTCAAATATTTGTTATTATTATCACACGGAACTGCTTGTATCATATGTATCACATAAATACTATGACCAAGATATGAAATTTGGGAAACTTAATGACTTTACTTAATTCTTACCATAGACTTTATTCTTGGTATAGAGCTGATCATCGTCACTCTCAGAATTAGGCAGATCGAAATCGCTGGCAGAGCTTCTGTCAGTATCCAAAACCTTGAAAACAATGATATCATAATTAAAGCTTAAAATGCTGTTTGAAACTGTTTTCCAGGAGTAAACACATGTGATTAATACCTTGGGGATGCTGTTAGCATGCCCAAGAGTTTAATTTGTGCAACTAAAACAACATGTTGACCAACAAAAATACAATTTGAATACCTGTCATCTGTAGTAAGTGCACAGCAATCTACATGTATCAGCTAATTTCATGAATTGATAATCAATAATTCTAGATTTAGTTCTAATATAAAGTAGACCATGAGTACACCTTTGCATATAGTACTACAATCACTCAAAATTAGTCATATTTCATTTTACAGTGTAACAGCCCCATCCTATTGGGTTATTCTTTCAAGAAACCTCGCAGGAGTAGAATCACTTACAATGATATTGGAAAACCTTGTTTTCTTCTTTGAGGAAGGTAATGCCCCTGATGTAGAAGGACCTCTTGTTTCACAATCACCCATACTTGTCTGCTTGAAGGTAGAACACGTCTTTGGTTGGTTTGCTACCAAAATATGACATCAAAAGGAATTAGTACTTTGAAAGATATCAAAGACAAAATGCAAAAGGCTTCCCCAAGTGCGTAAAGGCACATTTGACAGCGCTACATGTACAAACATCTGTCATGTCAACAGAGAGTGACCAGATACAAGCACATATTAGTACAAAACCAGTCTGAAAGTATGTTGTCAATTATGAACAGTCCAACAAATGTAATGTGCACATATGATGCACAGAAACTACAAGTTCTTGATTAGTAAATGCAGAGGCAGAAGATAACAGAAAATGCAAGATTCATTTCCTAAATTTGATAGAAATTACCCATGACAAGTTTGAGAATTTCATGATTCGTTTATCAAATATATACAATACATGGACATTATCATTTTTTTTTTTTGGGGGGGGGGGCTAAAAATGAATTTTGTGCTTCAAATATTTGTTATTATTATCACACGGAACTGCTTGTATCATATGTATCACATAAATACTATGACCAAGATATGAAATTTGAGAAAGTTAATGACTTTACTTAATTCTTACCATAGACTTTATTCTTGGTATAGAGCTGATCATTGTCACTCTCAGTATTAGGCATTTCGAAATCGCTGGCAGAGCTTCTGTCAGTATCCAAAACCTTGAAAACAATGATATCATAATTAAAGCTTAAAATGCTGTTTGAAACTGTTTTCCAGGAGTAAACACATGTGATTAATACCTTGGGGATGCTGTTAGCATGCCCAACAGTTTAATTTGTGCAAATAAAACAACATGTTGACCAACAAAAATACAATTTGAATACCTGTCATCTGTAAATTAAGTGCACAGCAATCTACATGTATCAGCTAATTTTATTAATTGATAATCAATAATTCTAGATTTAGTTCTAATATAAAGTAGACCATGAGTATACCTTGCATATATTCACTCTTTAAGTAATACAATAATAATAATTCCTTCTTATTAAGCGCTTTTTCAAAAGTTACAAAGTGCTGTACAAATGACAAAACAAATACAATCGATAAAAACTTAAAACCAAACTACACAAAATGAAACACTATTGCAATATATTAAACATGTTAAAACAAATGAGATTTAAGCATCTTCTTAAACACATCAGTAGAAGAACATTGTCTAAGTTTATGGGGCAATCTATTCCAATATTTGGGGGCAAACACAGCAAATGACCTATCACCTACTCAAAATTGGTCAGATTTCATTTTACAGTGAGACAGCCCCATTCTATTTTTGTTTTTAATTCAAAACACCTCCATGGCATGTATTTAGTCATTTACAATATTTTTATCAATCAATAATATACATTATGTGATCGATCTGTGCAGTCTGGTCGCTGTTCAATTCAAATGAACCTCTTCAAATCATAATTCTAGTACCCCCACATATCACGCAGGAGCAGTATCACTTACATTGTTGTTGGAAAACCTTGTTTTCTTCTTTGAGGAAGGTAATACCGCTGATGTAGAAGGACCTGCTGTTTCACAATCACCCATACTTGTCTGCTTGAAGGTAGAAAACGTCTTTGGTTGGTTTGCTACCAAAATATGACATCAAAAGGAATTAGTACTATGAAAGATATCAAAGACAAAATGCAAAAGGCTTCCCCAAGTGTGTTAAGGCAAATTTGACAGTGTTACATGTACAAACATCTGTCATGTTAAGAGAGGAGTGGCTAGATACAAGCACATATTAGTACAAAACCAGTTTCACGGTATGTTGTCGATTATGAGCAGTCCAACAAATGTAATATGTACATATGATAATTGATGCACAGAAACTACAAGTTCTTGATAAGTAAATGCAGAGGCAAAAGGTAAAAGAAAGTGTACCATTCATTTCCTTAATTTGATAAGAATTATCCATGCAAAATCTGAGAATTTTATGAATTTGCTTACCAAAACTCAGGAGTATTTTTTTTGGAGGGGGGTGGCTAGATATGAAGTTTGTGCTTGAAGTATTTTTTATCATAATTATCACGTGGTTAGCAAGAAAACTGCTTGTATCATATGTATCACATAAATACTATGACCAAGATATGAAATTTGGGAAACTTAATGACTTTACTTAATTCTTACCATAGACTTTATTCTTAGTATAGAGCTGATCATCGTCTCTCTCAGAATTAGGCAGACCGAAATCGCTGGCAGAGCTGTCAGTATCCAAAACCTTGAAAACAATATCATAATTAAAGCTTAAAATACTGTTTGAAACTGTTCTCCAGGAGTAAACACATGTGATTAATACCTTCTCTTTCAAACATCAAACAGCTCATATAATGCAGGCTGTTCTATTTATCTCTTGGGCTCTCACGAGGATCAGATATGAATATAAGGGGATGCTGTTGGCATGCCCAACAGTTTAATTTGTGCAAATAAAGCAATATGTTGACCAACAAAAATACAATTTGAATACCTGTCATCTGTAGTAAGTGCAGAGCAATCTACATGTATCAGCTAATTTCATTAATTGATAATCAATAATTCTAGATTTAGTTCTAATATAAAGTACACCATGAGTACACCTTTGCATATATCTTTAAAGGACAAGTCCACCCCAACAAAAAATTGATTTGAATAAAAAGAGAAAAATTTAACAAGCATAACACTTAAAATTCCATCAAAATGAGATGTAAAAGTTACATCCAAATGAGAGAGTTGATGACATCACTATTTCTTTTGTATCTTGTTATATGAAATATGATATATTTTTACTTTCTCGTCATTGTCATGTGAAATGAAGTTTCATTCCTCCCTGAACGCGTGGAATTCCATTATTTTAACATTTTGTGCTTCAGGCAAGGAGGTCCTAATCGTCAAATTCGTAAAAATTGAAATATTGTATAATTCAAACAATAAAAAACAAAAGAAATAGTGAGTGAGTGACATCATCGACTCTCTCATTTGGATGTAACTGGCTCGTCCATATAACTATTTTGTTGAAAATAAGCGAAACTTTGAAATGTCATAACTTTCTTATTTTACATCCGATTTTGATGAAATTTTCAGCATTGTGCTTGTCTGATTTTTCTCTATTGATTCAAATCAACATATTTCTGAGGTGGACTTGACCTTTAAGTACTACAATCACTCAAAATTAGTCATATTTCATTTTACAGTGTAACAGCCCCATCCTATTGGGTTATTTTTTTCAAGACACCTCGCAGGAGCACAATCACTTACAATGATATTGGAAAACCTTGTTTTCTTCTTCGAGGAAGGTATTACCGCTGATGTAGAAGGACCTCCTGTTTCACAATCACCCATACTTGTCTGCTTGAAGGTAGAACACGTCTTTGGTTGGTTTGCTACCAAAATATGACATCAAAAGGAATTAGTACTTTGAAAGATATCAAAGACAAAATGCAAAAGGCTTCCCCAAGTGCGTAATGGCACATTTGATAGCGCTACATGTACAAACATGGTTTTTTTTTTTTTTTTTTGGGGGGGGCTAAAAATAAACTTTGTGCTTTAAATGTTTGTTATACAATTATCACACGGTTAGCAAGAAAACTGCTTGGGAAACTTAATGACTTTACTTAATTCTTACCATAGACTTTATCCTTGGTGGGCCTGTTTCAAAATTGTCGTAATCATGTCGGACGATATTTGATAGCAAGAGAAGCTGTCATGTTTGTTACAGAGGTAGTTTTCTTTAGACTTCTGTACAGTTACATGGAGAGCTTACATGACTTTCATCATGTATAAGTAAATTCCCAAGTATCTTTTCAAAATTTGTCTAAAAGGGCAAAAACTGACCATGTCAGACGGAATCGATAGAAATGAGGACCCTTGACTTTTCTTATTCAAGTTATTATATTCTATGGAAAGTTTAAGTGATAAGTGAGCAATTCACAGTCAAATAAACAAAAGAACCAAACATTAAATTCTCCAAAAAAAAATCTTTAATCAAGGATTGTTGTCATGGCAACAGGAACTATTAAAAAACACATCATGTCGGACGGAACCAATCATGTAGGACGGAATGAAAATGTTACTTTAGCAATTTGTCCAAATCATGAATTCCTTGCCTTTTGTAGAAAGGTCATCATGGGTACTAATGTTTTTCATAGTTAAAAAGATCTGACATCTATTCATAACTTTGTTACCATAGGAACATTGATGAAATTCCGTCCGACATGCTAGGTTCCGTCCGACATGATTAATAGCACAGAGTCAAAATGCACTTCATGTAGCTGTTCAGTACAATTTCTGTACGATTCATTATTTCTCAGTAATGAAATTACCAGAATTACAGCATATTGTAGGGCAAATTTTTTCTAATTTCATGAGTTATGAGACTTTCAAATCGCAATAGTATTTTTGGTGAACAATGAACAATATACAGTCTTCCCATCAAAGTTGAATAACAATGCAATTCTAAAGAAAATGATTGCATAAGACCTCACAGAAAGTGGTGCAAACTTTCAAGTTTGACAGCTTTAATATCAGAAATTAGACATTTTACTCTTGTAAATACATGCTTCAAGATAAAACATTCAGTGAAACCAGATAATCACATGCATGTTTTTCTTATGCACATACATCCACCAAGAAATACCAAGGTGTAAATTATCTCGCAACAAAATTTGGAAATAAAGCCAACATTATCTGCCAAAATTCGTAGGCAGAAAAGTTCTTATTCTCATATTAACTATTTACAAAAAGGGAACAAATCCAAATACATGCACATTAACTTTCTGAGCAATCTTTTTTTATTACCCATCATTGTGTATTAACATAATATTTTTGCAATTCAATTATACATTTCTTTTTCTGTAATTAAAACTGTACCACAAGTTAATAAGATGATATGATTGGAACTGCTATTTAGATATTATGCTCTGTGCCCCAGTAGCACATACAATTTCACAATTACATATAAAAGACAAATTTGTCTTTTTTAGAAATATCATCTTACAAGTAATTCACTTATTGACTCATGTCAATATACATCACTCCTGAATCCTGAAACTACACCCTGTATCTTGATGCAAAAACATTTGCATCATGTTCATGAAACAAAAATTTCTTTCTCTTTTAGGGGGGGGGGGGGCACATCACGAAGTATGCAATCAACCTGTCAATCTAGCTTTTCCCTTTTTTAAAGCTTAAAAATGTTCAAAGAAACTTTTGATTACTGTATGTGAGCACTTTGAAGAGGATGATTTTTAGCATAGAATTATGTTGTGTGTATTGTCAAGATCTATCCTACATCTATAAGCATCTGCTAAGATATTAAGAGTGATACTTATCCATAAAAATCATTTGTATTTGAGAAAAATCTCCTTCACTGAGACACAACACATCGTACCTGAATCTGCTTACAGGAACTGGAGCTTCTTCCAGTTTGTGAAAGATAGATTGTGTAGGAAGGGATTTTATGTCTTCATGCTCATGGGTGAAAGCATTACAATGTACAACCTACTCTCTTTTGCTGCAGAAAATCCATCTCTACAGATTTTCCCTCAACAGATCTTACAAGACCAACAAACCAGTAGTTAAATTCAGAGTAATAAGCTGCATACCACTGTCCTGGAATGCAACTTAATTCAGTTTGATCAGTCATGTCAGTTGCTACAGTATCAGCTATATATGTTGCTATAGGATCACGTATGTCAGTTGGCACTGGCTCAGTCATGTCAGTTGCTACAGGATCTGTCATGTCAGTTGCTACAGGATCAGTTACATGTATGTCATTTGCCATGGGATCAGTCATGCCAGTTGCTACAGGATCAGTCATGTCAGTGGTACATGTACTTTGTTCCTGAGAACAAATGGAAGTGGGCTGACATTGTCTACTTCCTTTGACAATGTATGAGGCTTCTCGAAAGGGTGGTATTATATCTCCACTCTGAGGACTGACCTGATAAAAGGAAAGGACAGCTTGATTATCTGCCACTTGTCGTTCATGTATCTAACTTGCAGTGTCCTGGGTACTTTGGGAGGTTCAGCATTTTGCTCTATACCCACTTCCATATTTTCTGAAGAGACATACAAGACCTCTATGTTCTTGATCACTAGATTTGCATATTCTGCAAATTCCTTGGCAGATCCGATTACTACATGACCACTCATGACTTTCCTGTGAACAACTGACTTGACGGTGCCCCCCACTCCATCTACAGGCCCTTTGCCATGACTTGTTTCAAAGAAATGCCATTTCATTTTCATTGCTGGATCATACTGGGCAAGGAAAGCAAATACATGTTTGCTGCGAAATTGACATGCTGCACCATCTGAAAAAAAGCACCATGTCAAACTTATGCTTTGCATTAAGATGTTTGAGCAGAAACCGATTGAGAGCAAATACCACTTTAGCAGTATGGTCTGTTGTACCACTTACAAGTGCATAACTGTCACAAGTTATTTAAGATTTTTCACACCTATATACACAAACAGTGTACAAGCTGAATGACTGGTATCCAAAATATGCACTTTGAATTGCATTCTTTTTCTTATTATCATAATTCTCACTAAAATCAACATGGATCAGTAACTCATTTTCTTTCAAGTCTCCTTTTGTTTTTTGGAAGCTGATGTTTTGCTTTTGCTTGAGATACATGTGCACTTTGATTTTGGTAACCTGTTCTAACAGTAAGGTAGAAGCCTCTTCACCTGTGACTGTTTTGGGTAATTTCTCTGGGTATTTTTTCCAATCATGGGTTTCCCAGGAGTAGAAGTGAACTTCTTCTACCTCCTCTAACTTTTGAAGACATGGTGAAGGACAATATTACACTCACCATATGCACAAGTGCGGGAACCTTTGTCACATGTGAAAAGCTTCAGAATGTCCTCAGTTGAGTGAGGAATATCAATGTTAGAACAAGCCGATCTGATACCTTCCACAAGTAATTCAAAGTTCTCGCACTTGGAACATAGACAACTGACACTGGGAATCTCTGCTTGATAAAGAATGTGTTTCTGGGACTTGATGAAACGGAATACAAATGAGAAAGATATCTCACTTCCAAACTTGTCAATAAAAGACTCATGGAGAGCATTAGGGTCTTTTGTTATATTCAGCATGCCTGTTAGTTCACGCACATGCCAGAGCAGGTAGTGTTTAGGTTTATATTGCCTTTGCCCATCTACCGTGCCTACATACACTGTGTCTCGATGACCTGGCATAGTGTATGATATCCCAGGTGTCTGCATAAAACCAAGCAGTAATTCCTCTCTGTCAGGAGAAAGAATTTTTTGCGCCCTTTTTGCGATGGGCTACATTTTCTACGAAGTGACTCAAGAACAAAGTCCTTCTTATTTGGTGACAAATCTGTGGTGATGAGATTAGAGAGCAAATAGGCACGCTGATGGGAATCTTTGGGTAGATTACTGTATGTTTTCTTCATACACCTGTAGAGAGACTGCTTCGTGCTGAATGGCTTAGATGGTGGGGTAGATGGTTTGGTGGTGCATGCTGGCTCAGGAGTAGAAGCAGAGAATGTAGAGGATGTATTAGCTGTATTAGGAGCATGGATGGCAGTGGAAGCAGACAAGTTAGAACTGGAGGCAGATGAATCAGAAGTAGAAGCAGTTGGGTGAGAAGTGGGATCAGAAGTTGCAGACATGACTAGTTGAGATAGAAGACAAGGAAGCATTTCTTGCTTTCATTCTCTTACGACACTTGTCTTTCAGAAGAGCAGACTCATATTTTTCCTTGTTTTGTTTAAGTTTTTGTCTTTCTTGACGTTTTCTATTTCTGTCTTTTTCTTTTCGATCTTGAGCATCAAGGGAGTCACGCCACTTTCTGCATCTAATTGCATTTTTTGAACGCTCCGACATTCTTGGACACTTCAAGGACACTGAAAATCACAACCAAAAAACGATAGCTTTTTCGCAAAATAAATTCATGAGGATGGTAAATTAAATAAGTGTTAAGTTCTTTGTACACATCCAGAATTTTTTTTCTTTTTTCACTGTTTATTTTTAGGATGTTACAAACTGAGAAACAAAAATTGAGAAACAAAAATTGATTTCAGGTATTATGAAACATTATTTTTATCATTTTTATCATTATTGTTTACCCTATTATTATTATTATCATTCACAAATTCAGATGTAAAACAGTGCACCCTCATATTGAATTGTAAAACAAGCAGACAATATTGCAGTCAAGTATCATTTTAACTTTCCACAAGACACTTGATAGATTTGTGCATAGGCTATAGCCCATGCACTGAGTTGTCAAAGTGCACAGAGTTTCCCCAATCCAAAAACATGAGCATCTTATGAAGTAGATTATCATTTTCTTCAGCTATATTTTGGGCAAATTTTGTATTCCACATGCATTTCTGAGTTTTAAACTTCTTACTATTCATTTAGAAAATGCTTAAAGCAATACATGTTAGTTTTCTACAGTAAAACAGGACACTTCCTTGGCCAGTAAAACACAAGTACTGGAAAGGTGAAAGCAAGAGGAAGGTCCCAAGCCATGTGCTTTACATATTGAAAGTGTACATCACTTCTGACCAATCAGATTGCAGGAAAATACCATACCTAAGTACTGTTTAATTGTGTGTAAGTTTGTGTATTGTGTGTGTCCAGAATCTGAACTGTAATATATGAGGTTATTGTACACTGAAAGCTGCAGAACAGAAGTGTAATCTGTGCTATCTCAATAGATTCCGTCCGACATGCCACTTTCATGTCGGACGGAAAAAGACGTTATCCTTATTTTTTCCTACTTAGGTGCAGGTAAATTTTAAAAACCATCATTCATTCTAAGACTACAATCAATTCATTGATACTTGGCTGGGAAAAATCTATAAAATTGTCAATGGTTTTTCTGAGGGAAAACTTCTTGGAAATGTTTTGCATGTCGGACGGAAAATTTTTAGTTACCTTTTCTAAAATTGCAGGAATCATTCATTTCTACATATACGATTCCAGTTAATGTATAAAAAGGATGATTGATATATATGTTAATATTTATAAACATGCAGTTTCAAAACAAAGATATTAAGTGTTACCTAAGACCATCTAATTTCAGAGAAAGAATTCCGTCCGACATGATTTCAAATTTGCATCACATTATGAAATTTACGAAAAATTCAAGAAAATGGTTAAAAATTGAATGGATACTTATACTCCATGAAAGAGGAAATATGAATCATCAATAAAAAATGAGAAAACATCGGATAAAAACAATTTTAAAAAATGAGCATGATGGTTACCAATTTTGAAAGGCCCAGAACAGAAGTGTAATCTGTGCTATCTCAATAGATTCCGTCCGACATGCCACTTTCATGTCGGACGGAAAAAGAAGTTATCCTTATTTTTTCCTACTTAGGTGCAGGTAAATTTTAAAAACCATAATTCATTCTAAGACTACAATCAATTCATTGATACTTGGCTGGGAAACATCTATAAAATTGTCAATGGTTTTTCTGAGGGAAAACTTCTTGGAAATGTTTTGCATGTCGGATGGAAAATTTTGAGTTACCTTTTCTAAAATTGCAGGAATCATTCATTTCTACATATATGATTCCAGTTAATGTATAAAAAGGATGATTGATATATATGTTAATATCTATAAACATTCAGTTTCAAAACAAAGATATTAAGTGTTACTTACATGTAGGACCATCTAATTTCAGAGAAAGAATTCCGTCCGACATGCTTTCAAATTTGCATCACATTATAAAATTTGCCAAAAATTCAAGAAAACGGTTAAAAATTGAATGGATACTTATACTTCATGAAAGAGGAGATATGAATCATCAATAAAAAATGAGAAAACATCGTTGAAAAACAATTTTCAAAAATAAGCATGATGGTTACCAATTTTGAAACAGGCCCAGAACAGAAGTGTAATCTGTGCTATCTCAATAGATTCCGTCCGACATGCCACTTTCATGTCGGACGGGAAAAAAATATCCTTATTTTTTCCTACTTAGGTGCAGGTAAATTTTAAAAATCATCATTCATTCTAAGACTACAATCAATTCATTGATACGTGGCTGGGGAAAATCTATAAAATTGTCAATGGTTTTTCTGAGGGAAAACTTCTTGGAAATTTTTTGCATGTCGGACGGAAAATTTTGAGTTACCTTTTCTAAAATTGCAGGAATCATTCATTTCTACATATATGATTCCAGTTAATGTATAAAAAGGATGATTGATATTTATGTTAATATTTATAAACATGCAGTTTCAAAACAAAGATTAAGTGTTACCTAGGACCATCTAATTTCAGAGAAAGAATTCCGTCCGCCATGCTTTCAAATTTGTATCACATTATAAAATTTGCAAAAAATTCAAGAAAACAGTCAAAAATTGAATGGATACTTATACTTCATGAAAGAGGATATATGAATCATCAATAAAAAATGAGAAAACATCGGATAAAAACAATTTTGAAAAATAAGCATGATGGTTACCAATTTGGAAAGGCCCAGAACAGAAGTGTAATCTGTGCTATCTCAATAGATTCCGTCCGACATGCAACTTTCATGTCGGACGGAAAAAGAAGTTATCCTTATTTTTTCCTACTTAGGTGCAGGTAAATTTAAAAATCATCATTCATTCTAAGACTACAATCAATTCCTTGATACTTGGCTGGGAAAAATCTATAAAATTGTCAATGGTTTTTCTGAGGGAAAACTTCTTGGAAATTTTTTGCATGTCGGACGGAAAATTTTGAGTTACCTTTTCTAAAATTGCAGGAATCATTCATTTCTACATATATGATTCCAGTTAATGTATAAAAAGGATGATTGATATATATGTTAATATCTATAAACATTCAGTTTCAAAACAAAGATATTAAGTGTTACCTACATGTAGGACCATCTAATTTTAGAGAAAGAATTCCGTCCGACATGCTTTCAAATTTGCATCACATTATAAAATTTGTGAAAAAGTCAAGAAAACGGTTAAAAATTGAATGGATACTTATACTTCATGAAAGAGATATGAATCATCAATAAAAAATGAGAAAACATCGTTGAAAAACAATTTTCAAAAATAAGCATGATGGTTACCAATTTTGAAACAGGCCCAGAACAGAAGTGTAATCTGTGCTATCTCAATAGATTCCGTCCGACATGCCACTTTCATGACGGACGGAAAAAAAAATATCCTTATTTTTTCCTACTTAGGTGCAGGTAAATTTTAAAAATCATCATTCATTCTAAGACTACAATCAATTCATTGATACGTGGCTGGGAAAAATCTATAAAATTGTCAATGGTTTTTCTGAGGGAAAACTTCTTGGAAATTTTTTGCATGTCGGACGGAAAATTTTTAGTTACCTTTTCTAAAATTGCAGGAATCATTCATTTCTACATATATGATTCCAGTTAATGTATAAAAAGGATGATTGATATATATGTTAATATTTATAAACATGCAGTTTCAAAACAAAGATTAAGTGTTACCTAGGACCATCTAATTTCAGAGAAAGAATTCCGTCCGACATGCTTTCAAATTTGCATCACATTATAAAATTTGCAAAAAATTCAAGAAAACAGTCAAAAATTGAATGGATACTTATACTTCATGAAAGAGGATATATGAATCATCAATAAAAAATGAGAAAACATCGGATAAAAACAATTTTGAAAAATAAGCATGATGGTTACCAATTTTGAAAGGCCCAGAACAGAAGTGTAATCTGTGCTATCTCAATAGATTCCGTCCGACATGCAACTTTCATGTCGGACGGAAAAAGAAGTTATCCTTATTTTTTCCTACTTAGGTGCAGGTAAATTTTAAAAACCATCATTCATTCTAAGACTACAATCAATTCATTGATACTTGGCTGGGAAAAATCTATAAAATTGTCAATGGTTTTTCTGAGGGAAAACTTCTTGGAAATGTTTTGCATGTCTGACGGAAAATTTTTAGTTACCGTTTCTAAAATTGCAGGAATCATTCATTTCTACATATATGATTCCAGTTAATGTATAAAAAGGATGATTGATATATATGTTAATATTTATAAACATGCAGCTTCAAAACAAAGATATTAAGTGTTACCTAGGACCATTTAATTTCAGAGAAAGGATTCCGTCCGACATGCTTTCAAATTTGCATCACGTTATAAAATTTGCGAAAAATTCAAGAAAACAGTCAAAAATTGAATGGATACTTATACTTCATGAAAGAGGATATATGAATCATCAATAAAAAATGAGAAAACATCGTTTAACAACAATTTTGAAAAATAAGCATGATGGTTACCAATTTTGAAACAGGCCCTGGTATAGAGCTGATCATCGTCACTCTCAGAATTAGGCAGACCGAAATTGCTGGCAGAGCTTCTGTCAGTATCCAAAACCTTGAAAACAATGATATCATAATTAAAGCTTAAAATACTGTTTGAAACTGTTCTCCAGGAGTAAACAAGTGATTAATAAGCCAGTTCGTAGTTCCTTTCTGCGCATGATCAAAAGATTCTATGCATGATCAGAAGGTCATTTGTACTAAAGTGACATGGTGCTTTAAAATCTAATGAGATAAGCACCAACTTTGATGTTTTGATTATTCATATATTCTTTTGAATTGTCGTTTTCATTTACATCCACAAAAAACAACAATGCTTCCACGAACGACTGGTATTTCACAGTTTGTCAAGTACATTGTGCAACATGCTAAGATATGCATTCAAAGTTGGAATGCAACAAATACCTTCATTAAGTGTTCATTGGTGTGCTATTCTAGTCACCTGGTCTATTCAATTTCTTCATCCTGCTATGTAAGGCAAGCTTACGTAATATCTTGCTTTGAAATCTGCCTATCATGATGAAAGAAATGAAAGGTCATTTGACCAAAATTGCCCATGAAGTAACTACGAACTGGTCTATACCTTCTCTTTCAAACATCAAACAGCTTATATAATGCAGGCTGTTCTATTTATCTCTTTGGCTCTCACGAGGATCAGATATGAATATAAGGGGATGCTATTTGCATGCCCAACAGTTTAATTTGTGCAAATAAAGCAATATGTTGACCAACAAAAATACAATTTGAATACCTGTCAACTGTAGTACATTGTAAGTGCACAGAAATCTATACACAAAAAAAAGTAAGTCCCCCCTTAATCAAATTGCTGTAACTGTTGAACGGAATTATTTTTAGATATTTGGTAAGTGGTTTTCTACATTCATTAGGCAACTCCTGGTGAAAAATTAGATTGATCGGTTGAGTCACGCATGAGTAATTAAAGATTGAATTAAAGTCACAATTAAAGTCGTTTTTCAGATTGTGAGGATACAAAGTTGGCCAAAAGCTATTATTAGGTGAATTTTATGGTGTTATTATGTTTTACCATCCATCATTTAGCCACTCCACATGCAATTTTGATATTGTACGTTCATGGTTGAGTCAGCACAACGTATAGCAATGGCAGCGAAAGCCAGAAAAACATGTACAAAAATGTAAAAATGACCGTGCGATTATAATTTTTGGCATGGTCAGGTCACCCCCCTCCCCTACTTTGAAAACCGCTCCGTTCCAAATCATCATATGGGTTTATTGTGGAGGTATCCTCTACAACTGGTTAGATCATGTTAAAATCTGAAAATGTTGGTGTCTCCCCCGATTATATGCCCCTCCCCCATTTGAAAATTCTGGATCCACCAATGATTTGTCCATAAATTAAACTGATCATGAGAAATTGTTGGCAAAGAATAAATTTATGCATTTTAAAGAGTATTCATCCCTAAGTTTTCGAATGTGCTCGCTCATCCATGAAAATGTTTAAAGTTAGGAAAGTGTGTGGTGATGATGGATGATAAAAACAGCAGCGATTAAAGTCACATTTGAAACCGAATATTTGCCCCCAATATTCATTTTATTACCCTTTAAAATGACTCTGTGACATTGTTGAAAATACCAATTTACCTCTTTGATGCGTGCTCACTCATCCATAAATAAACAAATAATTTCATTTCTGCACAGAATTCTGACCATAAGTTGATAAACATTGCTGCCAAATAACATTGCTAAAGACAACCTTGAAAAACAAGTTCCACCATATTGAATAAGGGGTTACTCATATTCATCAACATATGCACCCATAATGTACACAAGTCAATGAGAGAGGAAGTTAAATTTTAACAAATATGAAATAGGGGTTTGTTTCATAGACGGTTACAGGTGCGCACACCAAAATAACCATTCGATACAGCAGAGTGGGGCCAAGGCTTTAAACTTTCTTCTCATTTGTATGATTTTCTAATATTGTGTGCTCACTGACGCATTAAACATCGGGATTATCATAAAAATCAAATCAAATGAACTATGCAAGGAGGTTTGTGACAGATATCCAGTTACAAATTGCATGTTTTGAAATGACATAAAAAAGAGCTACCTAATCACATTCCACACGTTCATTCAAGCGTGAATGTTTAATTAAACGCCTTTAAATCATTGAAGCATGTTAATTGGTCATGAACATAACAAAAAAGTTGAGAACAGATAATTTTCAGTTACCAAAATGAAACAATACATGCCTACAATATTTGAAAATCGTATTTTTGTTTTCAATATGTTCATTGAACCGTGTAACAATGTATATTGTTGAAGGTAGTCTTCCCAAAAATAACTGTCATCATATTCTATCATTTTTATTGAAAGATATGTGTAAAAAAATCCATTTATAGTAAATTTTGACTTGTCTTTATTCAACCGTGAAATTCAGTCAAAAAAGTTGTATTGTCTTCTAGAAAATACCTTTTTCAAGCCTTCTGACTATGTTTCATGAAGAGAATGTGGAATTAGTTCCAATAAAATGGAATCAAAGTAATGATATTTGGCTTGTGACTTTTGAAAAGTGACATTTTTACCTTCTGACGTTGCTCACTGAAGCATGATGTCAAATATGTCCATAAGATTTACTCAGAGGATAGCTTATAAAATTACCAACACGCTCACATAAAAATATATTAAAATATCGCATTGAATCGGAAATTATTGATGATTGTTTAAGGGGGACTTATTTTTTGATGTGTAACCATGTATCAACTTATTTAATCAATTGATAATCAATCATTCTAGATTTAGTTCCAATATAAAGTACACCACGAGTATACCTTGCATATATTCACTCTTTAAGTAATACAATAACTGAAAATTGGTCAGATTTCATTTAACAGTGAAACAGCCCCATCCTATTGTTTTTCATTCAAGACACCTCCATGGCCATGTATTTAGTCATTTGCAATATTTTTATCAATCAATAATATACATTATGTGATCGATCTGTGCAGTCTGGTCGCTGTTCAATTCAAATGAACCTCTTCAAATCATAATTCTAGTACCCCCACATACCACGCAGGAGCAGAATCACTTACATTGTTGTTGGAAAACCTTGTTTTCTTCTTTGAGGAAGGTAATACCCCTGATGTAGAAGGACCTCTTGTTTCACAATCACCCATACTTGTCTGCTTGAAGGTAGAACACGTCTTTGGTTGGTTTGCTACCAAAATATGACATCAAAAGGAATTAGTACTTTGAAAGATATCAAAGACAAAATGCAAAAGGCTTCCCCAAGTGTGTAAAGGCATATTTGACAGCGCTAAAAACATCTGTCATGTTAACAGAGGAGAGTGGCCAGATACAAGCACATATTACAAAACCAGTTTCACAGTATGTTGTCAATTATGAACAGTCCAACAAATGTCAGGGCTCGAATTAATCCAAGGCCATCCAAGGCCATGGCCTTAGATGCCCTCAGAAATGGCCTTGATGCCCTTTCAAATATTTGTAGACTTAAGGCCAAAATAACTGCCCTTTTTTGATGTGGCCTTGGTGCCCTGCGGTAATCCAGTGCATGTGCCCCATTGAAAAGTGCATTTATTATTGATGCCCTTTTATTGGTGGCCTTGGATGTCCTACAAAGTGAAAACTGCCTGCCCTTTCCCTTAAGTGCCCTTTTAAAAAATGGCCTTGCCCCTTTAAATTCTTAATTCGAGCCCTGATATGTAATGTTCACATATGATGCACAGAAACTACAAGTTCTTGATAAGTAAATGCAGAGGCAGAAGTTAACAGAAAATGCAAGATTCATTTCCTAAATTTGATAAGAATTACCGATGACAAGTTTGAGAATTTCATGATATGTTTACCAAATATATACAATACATGGACATTATTGTTATCATTTTTTTTTGGGGGGGGGGGGGGGCTAAATATGAATTTTGTGCTTCAAATATTTGTTATTATAATTATCACACGAAACTGCTTGTATCATATGTATCACATAAATACTATGACCAAGATATGAAATTTGGAAAACTTAATGACTTTACTTAATTCTTACCATAGACTCTATTCTTGGTATAGAGCTGATCATCGTCACTCTCAGAATTAGGCAGATCGAAATCGCTGGCAGAGCTTCTGTCAGTATCCAAAACCTTCAAAACATTGATATCATAATTAAAGCTTAAAATGCTGTTTGAAACTGTTTTCCAGGAGTAAACACATGTGATACCTTGGGGATGCTGTTAGCATGCCCAAGAGTTTAATTTGTGCAAATAAAACATGTTGACCAACAAAAATACAATTTGAATACCTGTCATCTGTAGTAAGTGCACAGCAATCTACATGTATCAGCTTTTTTCATTAATTTATAATCAATAATTCTAGATTTAGTTCTAATATAAAGTAGACCATGAGTATACCTTGCATATATTCACTCTTTAAGTACAATAACTCAAAATTGGTCAGATTTCATTTTACAGTGAGACAGCCCCATTCTATTTTTGTTTTTAATTCAAAACACCTCCATGGCATGTATTTAGTCATTTACAATATTTTTATCAATCAATAATATACATTATGTGATCGATCTGTGCAGTCTGGTCGCTGTTCAATTCAAATGAACCTCTTCAAATCATAATTCTAGTACCCCCACATACCACGCAGGAGCAGAATCACTTACATTGTTGTTGGAAAACCTTGTTTTCTTCTTTGAGGAAGGTAATACCCCTGATGTAGAAGGACCTGCTGTTTCACAATCACCCATACTTGTCTGCTTGAAGGTAGAACACATCTTTGGTTGGTTTGCTACCAAAATATGACATCAAAAGGAATTAGTAGGTGGGTACTTTGAAAGATACAAAAAAGAACTAACACATCAATGATGTGGAGCTCATCTGGCATCTCGCAACAAAATTTAACACAATTTTAATTTCAGCCCAGTTGACACTGTAGTGAACTATATTGGTGACATAAATTGAGGATATAGAATTGAAATTGATGAAGAAATGACATAGAAGCATTTTTGGTGATCTATGAATAAGTTTATATAAAGCATATTAGCATAAATAATTTTCTAGTCACATTTTTTTACTCTGTAGAAACTTGGTGAACCTGTTGAATATGTCAGATGGAACAAAAATAATTAAAATCAATCAACAAATAAATAAGTAATTTTTGTGAGTTTTGAAAATATATGAATGAATTGGCATATTTTATGAGCTTCAAAATTCTATGTTGAAATTTTATAACACATCCTCAAGTTATCATATAAAGCAAACAAAACTGAAATTGATCAACAAATGAAGAAAAAACATTTTTTTGCGATTTATGAACAAATTTTGCTCAAATTCGCATCAATAATTTTCATGACAAAATTTTGAGCACATTTCGTGAACCTCATGCAGCTCTACCAAAGGGAAGAAAAATCAAAATGGGTCAACAAATAAAGATGCCTTTTTGTGAATTTTGAAAAATTCGCAAAAATTGGCAGATTTAATGAATTTAGAGCATTTTGAAATTGTGGACGCACGACAGATGCCACGCCATGGCATAAGCTCATTTGGCCCTTCGGGCCGGATGAGCAAAAAATGCAAAAGGCTCTCCCAAGTGTGCAAAGGCATCATTTGCCAGCATTACAAGTTAAAGGTTAAAGGTCAAGTTTACCCCAAAAGAACGTTGATTTGTATTAAAAAATCAAACATGAATAACTCTGAAAACTTCACCAAAAAATGCATGTATAATAACAAAATTTTCGCTTATTTTTCATAAGATGCTATAAAGAGTGTTATGCAAATGAGAGAATCGATGATGTCACCACTCACAATTTTTTTTTGTTTCAATTAATAGTTTTTTTAATTTCTACAAATTTGACAATTAGGATCTCCTTTCTTTAACTTAAAAATATTAAAATAATGCCATCCCATGTTAAGGGGGGAATGAAACCGTGTTTCATGTGACAATGATGAGAAAATCAAAATATTTCATATATCATATGATATGAATAAAATACAAAAAGAAATAGTGTGTGATGTCATTGGTCCCCTCATTTGAATACCGAACAGAATGTGCATATAACTGTTTTGTAAAATTAAACGAAACTTTCAAATGATATAACTTTCTTTTTTTACATACGATATTTAAGTGATTTTCAGTGTTATGCTTGTTTGAGTTTTTCTCTTTCCATTCAAATCAGCTTTTCATTGGGGTGGAATTGCCCTTTAGCATAGAACAATAGAAACATTTTGTAAAAACAGTTATAATGCACAATGTATTGAACATTCATTAGGTGGGCTGATGGTGTCACATCCCAACAATCCCTTTTCTTTTATGTTATTACATGAAATCATAAATTTCTAATTTTTTCATACATGTGTATAGATGTGTTTCCATTATGATGAAATAAGTTGCAGCAATAATGCACTCAATCAGTTGTCAATGCAATTGCTTTAGTTCTTGGTACAGAAACATTTTGAATAAACCTATTCATTTAATAACAAGCAAAAGAACGAGTGGGGAAATGACATAGTCAGCCCATCAAATGAATATTCATAAAGACATGCCAGGACTGTTTGACTGGAATAATGCAAATCTGTAAAATTCAATAACTTCATTATTATCCAACTTTTATCAAATTTTCAGCATTTTGCTTTTGTGAATTATACTCTATTGAAATAAAAATATCTCCAGCCTGGCCCATCCCTTTAAAGGTACTTTATAACAATTTTGCTATCTTACTTTCAGTACATATTTTATTTGTCTGCTCAAACTATGTCACATAGCAATTAAAGTTTGAAAATTTTTTTTGAATGGGTTTCCATGTTATGTAGTGGCTTTATATAATTCTTACCATGGACATCATTCTTGGTATTGAGCTGATCATTATCACTCTCAGAATTAGGCAGACCAAAATTGCTGGTGGAGCTTCTGTCAGTATGCAAATTTTAAAATAAGCATTAAAAATTACTGATCTTCCATGCTTTTTGACCATGTGTTCATTCAACCAAAAAATCATGCATACAATTCATACAAACTGTCAGCCAGTACCTGAAAAACATCTCGTGTGCCCTCATTTGGCAAAATGTTAAATCTGCCTGCTATGTGCATCATTAAAATCATTTTATATTCTATGATAATCTTAATTCTGGTTCAAAAATGATGAAGATTTGGTTTATAAAGGGGAACTAACTTGTTTTTTTAGATACATATCATCAGATGAAAAGAAACTATGCATAGGACATCAATTATGAACTAGAACAGTTTGACTGTGCTCAGTTGATAGGCCTCTGCACCCAGCACTAGGGAGTAAACATTAACTCATAGAATGTTCGGCACATCCCGATTAGACACTTGCGATCAATTGAATACTCAAATAATAGAGCTACCAAGTCTCCCGCATTGTGCGTGAGACTCATGCGTTCAGGGTCCATCTCACAATCTCACACATGGCACCCATTTTTCTCCCGACAGAAAAAACATAGAAAAAAGTAACATTCGCTAAGTTTTATTTCACAAATATCCGTAAAACCCATAGAAGAATAAAAGCGATAGAGCTCTATGAAGCTGCTTGCTATTGTTGATCTCGTACCATCTCATATCCAAGAACCCCAGGACGATAAAATCTAATTATTGGCTAAAAAAAGGCTATAAAAATTGAAAAATTTAGGTATAATTATCTTTTAACTCTACAAATAATGTTTAAAAGTACTAATTATAGGAAAAAAAAAATGCCTGCCCCCAAATACATATGAATAGACCCAAAACCAAACTGAAGAAAAAGACCACCAAATAAAGATGTTGTGGCCAAAACTGTGATTTGGGGTGGTTTTGGCGGCCATTTTGGATTTTGGCCCGGCACACTTTTTTCATGGACCCGAGACAAAAAATATTGTCATTTCATTTTGAGATACATTACAAGGAATAAAAAAAAACTGTTCCCATATTGAAATTACAAAAAAAGTATTTTTGACCTATGTATAGCCCACTCCTACTTTAATCAAATATCTATATGGAATATTTTTTACTTTTATAAGTGTCCAAGAACTTGTTTCCTGAGTGTAGAAGAGGGGCTTTTCACATAACTTATAAGTTTACCACAAACATATATGCATGCAAGAAGTGTCTCAATGAATTAACGAATTTTCTTTCGGTGAACTCAAATCCCACGGTTGAATTTTACAGGCAAAAAGTAACTGACATCTAGGTAAAACTTATACACCTTACCTTGGAATCACTTGTAACTGCTGGATTACGCTCTCCAGATTTGGCCTCCTGAATGGCTGAGTCAACACACATTTCTTGTAGGCAGAAAGGAGGGAACTCCATGATGTCTCCTGTTTCTCTTTGTATTTCACATCAGGCTTTGGATTCTCTTGTAGGATAGAACTCAATTTCCTTTTACCTGTTGCTTCCTTCAAGTTTTGCTCATACGGATGTTTCAGAGATGGGTTTATGATGGCAAACAGAGTCATGCCCAATGACCACACATCTGCCTTCATCAAGTCCTCCATTGTTGCCCCAACAGGGAGCATGTCACTATCTAGTCTTATTTCTGGAGCCATGAATGCTGGAGTACCTCGTCCAAGTCCTAAGGTGCGAGTCTGTAGAATGGTATTTGTGTGAAACATTTTGGAGCGAGACTCTCCAAAGTCACACAGTTTAATGAGGATTGGATCTGTTTTGTATATGGATTCAATTTCCTGCTTGTCATGGCTATGACAGTAGTGTTGGTTTGAAACCAAAATGTTGCCTGGTTTGAGGTCTCTGTGAGCTATGGTATTCTCATGAAGATATTTCAATCCCTCAGTCACTTTTTGTCCAACCAAAGGAAAGAAGTCAAAATAATCCACTGTATCAGTACGATCTAAAAGGTTTAAAAACTCTGACAGTGAAGATACAACATCCTTGGTTCCGAACACTTCAAAGTCAAATGCCATGTATTCCATCAGAATAGCACACTTCTCAGGGCATACTGCTTTTATGGTGATAAGATTGGGATGTGACAAGTGACTCATAATGTTCACTTCTTTCATGTAACATCTCCTATCATCTTCTTGTTCACTAAGTAGTCTTTTCATTACAATGTCTTGTTTTTGGTATGTCACCTTGGAAACTTCACCAAATTGGCCTCTGCCAATCACATGATGAGCATCTAACTCTTCCCATTTCACAACAGTAATGTTCTTGTCAAAAGCATAATGCTTTGACTTTGATGGTCCTGGTAGTTTGGGTAATTTGAAAGCCATTGTTGATAAAATCTGTTGGGTAAAAACAGAAAGCGATAAATAAAATATTTATATGTTTAAACTCTCTTTTCTATAGGGACTTGCCACACCGCACGATTCGGCATGACTTGCACCCACTGTCGGGTGCAGTGAAACTCCATCACCTTTTCTCTTTGATCATGAGTAGTGAACAACCGATGCATGGTTTGGTGTTTTTCATCACCATACTATGTACCTCCCCCCATAGCTGCCAATTGCAAGGCGCTTCAGCCCGCATATCCCCAATGGAAATGGGCGTGTACAGACAATGAGCTGGGCTAAGAGAGTGAAGCTTGGCAGTGGGAGTAGGCTTTTGTACTTTTTTTTTCAGAAATAAAAATATATATTTCTTTAGTTTTTTATATTTCCTTTGACTTTGTGGTGTGGATGTTTGAGTCCCAGAATCAATACTTTTAGGTGGATTGGGGCTTGAGGAAATTTTGTTCAAGCTACAAAAATGCTCAAAAAATTCATGGTGTAGCTGTGCCCCTTTCTATTCCTTGTTTTTCAATGGTTTATTTTCAGTGTTGGCATGTTTCAAACAGTGTCATTTAAAACATGTTATAGAACAAGTTTTAAAACACCTGGGGTTTTCACCAAAAAAAAAATTAAAAACATTTCATAGCATAGACTTGTGTGTTGTAAATTTGCATCCATGGATGTGATTTTAGATGAATTTTTTTATCTTTATACTTTTATTTCTTAAGTGATGCACCATATTATTTTCTTCTAACTTACTATTTAAAACTCTTTCTTAATGACAGTTAACACACCTCTCTATTTCTCCTCTTTTTCTTCCACCCTTATCCCCCTTTCTCTATTGCTATGTCATGTTCCTCCCTGTTCAATTGTGCACATAAATCCATATTAAGAATATCCTTATTTTAACAAAGTCACATATCCGTGTGTTGTGCTCATTTTCTGGACAGGGAAAGAAACACTATTCAAAATAAGCTCAAATACATGTAATTGTATTACTACTTTCTGAGAATCATTATGTTTTTGTTTTTTTAAGTATATAATATTCTGTTTAATGCTTGACTAAGAGAACATATACACAGGGACTTGGGGCAATCCCAACCCAGCCCAATTAATGCTCAAAAGCATGGCCCTAAGCAGGACTGCCCCCCCCCCCCGATAATTGTCAAAATTTTTGTTTGTTTTTTAACTTAAAGTTTTCACAATAAGCACTAAAAGAGTGTGCTAAAGTTCAAATTTCACATTAAAAAGTGTATAAGTACCTCAATGACAAGCTCGGCTTCTTCAATTGCTCCCTCATTTTTACAGTAGTTTCATTTATTTTTTAAGCATCTTTTCCCCCAGGCAAGGAAAAAATGTCTGTACGCGGCCACGCTCAAAAGAGCCCACTAAATTCCAGATTCATAGCAACTTTAGTGATTTATACACCCTTTCCTTCCATTATTTTTATTTAATTATCATCCAGTTACCCTTTTGTCTACTACGGTAATTGATAAGTTCATCATGGTTACCAACTAATTTTATTAGCTTTATGATAAGTTTGTCCAATTTTCAGTTCTACAAGGGCCAGTTGAGAAAAAGACAGACAAAAGAAAAGAAGTAGAAAAGGGTTGAAAAGTGGGATAAAGAAATGGAAAAGAAAAATACAAAAAAAGAAGAAAAGCAGAATTAAAGATTGAGAAACAGATACCACCCTCCTGCCCCCCCCAATAAAAAAAAGAAGAAAAGGGGGAAAGAGAGGGAAGGAAGAAAAAAAGATGTATGGGTGAGAAGAATAGAACAGAATCAAAGATAGAAAAACAAATCTAATGGAGCAAGAGGGGCCTTCAGGGTTCCCAGCTTTTGTAGAAAACGAAATTCCCTGATATTTCCCTGATGAAGTTTAAAATTTCCATGTAATTATTCAACCCATTCCAAATTTCGCATGTTTTCTAGTTGTTGGATGTACGGTATTTTCAGTATAAAAACGATAATGTAAAACTAATTAGTACCACCATAACCATTCATTCAAAGGATGTTGTTTTGATGAGCAACGAAATACAACAGTCTCACTGAATTTCGTTGCTTAGGACTTTTGGGCTCATCAAAATTCTATGATTTTTCCCTGATTTGAGGCAATTTCCCTGCCTGGAAAAAGGGAGAATAATTTCCCCTGATGGGCTTGGAACACCTCTCCCCTCAACCATCCCCCCCCCCCAAAAAAAAAACAGACAGCAAACAAAAAATAAGAGGGAATAGGACAGATACTGAATAAAGTCTTTAAAGATAGAGAACAGAACTTGTTGGAGGATCATCCCCCCCCCCTTCAAAGAGAAAGATTGAGAGGAAGAAAATGGAGGAAAAGGGGAAGGACAGAAATAGAAAGAACAGATCAAGGGGTAGGAGGGGCCTTGCCCCCCCAAAAAAAAGACAGAAAAGGAGAAACGAAAGGAGAGGGTAGAGGGGGATTTTTTTTCTTTAATTAAGTCCTTTCCTTTCTTTTCTTTATTGTCTTCTTCTTCCCCTCTCGCTCTCTTTTTTCGGGGGGGGGGGGTAGACATCTCTGCTCCTTGGAACAGTGAAAGTATGTTTCTGTCTTAACATTCTTTTTTCTTTTCTTCTTCCTTACCTTTTACACTTGCATCCCCCACCTTTTCCTTAATTTTCTTATCCTATTCTGTCTGGTCTCTTTTATTTATTGTTTTGGTGGGGAAGGAGCAAGTCCCTCCAACTCAGGCAACTAGGAAAACACTAGCAAAAAATATATATAATTTAAACAAATAATTATTCATTTGGGCCATTATTGGTATTTGTTCATTCACAAATATTTGTAATTTTGTGGCCCATATGTTTTCAAAATGCAAATTGAGTAGTCCTTTCACCATTTTCTAAATTGGATGAAATAATCATGGACATGATGACCAAGATGAATTTGGTGGTGATGTTGATAATGATGGACTTGGTGTTAATGATGCAGTGGTCATAATGGTGGTGATGGTGATAATGGTGATGATGATGAGGAAGTTGGCGGTTACAATATTAATGACGACATGACGGTGATGATGATGGAGGTAGTCATAATAGTGGTGATGAACATGTTGGAGATAATGGTGATGATGGTCATGATGATGGTGATGAGTGATGATCATCATCCCTCTCAAAGTCTCTATCACTCGTCGTATCTCGACATACTTCTCATCATCTACATCCTCATCCTCATCTCTATTCCCCCGGTCTATCCCTCTCATCACCTACATCTGTCTCATGTTCATTCTTCTTGTTCACTACTTATGATCAGAGAAAGGTGAAAAACTTCAACAAAATCGTGCATATACACCAAATTTTACATGAAGATATGGAGTTAGAGGAATACAAAAAAGTCAATCTTCTGCAGCAAAAGTGGTAATTTGGAGAGATATGATCACAAAATAAAGTCAACACAGCTAATATACACATGGGCCCGTGTATGGGAATCGCCAGCTGTCGTGATTAGTACACCTGTAGACCTGGATAACATTACACTGGTGGTAATTTTTAACCCAAAATGAATCAGACATTTGTCTATTAGATCTAAGTTAGGTCTATCTTTAGTATCAGAATTACGTGGATCCCTTAAGCAGAGTTCCAGTTGAAAAGCCTTTCCATGACCATGGCATTTTTTTCACAAAAAAAGGCCCAACGTTAGGGGGCATGGCCTAGCAAGCCTCCTTATTTTAATGTTAGTCCTAGATCTATGTAATAATGTAGATCCAATGTGAGTACTAGACTCTACTCTCGATCAAGAGTCTAACAGTTAGATATAGGCCATAGGCTACTGTCTTGACTTCTCACTAATAATAGATCTAGAGATAGAGTCTAACGTTAGATCCAACATATCCCACTATTGGACTTACGTTAAGGTCTAGACTGTAGACCTAGCCCTGACTAGATCTAGTCCCAACTTTTTAGGCATAAGTTAGAACATAGCCTAGCTCTAACATTAGATCTAACAGGTAGACCTAACTTCCCAGGACCAAAATCCAGTTGAAACCAATAAGAGCAAAACCAATTGAAACCAGTTCGCCAACTAGTTTCAATAGGGAAATCGAAACAGATTCCAATTGAAACCAGTTGCCAATTGGTTCCAGTTAAAACCAATTTGGAAACTGGAACGAGTTGGCAATTGGTTTCCATTGGTTCCAGCGGCAGTTGAAACCGATAAGCATTTTAAACACTTCTCTGAAACAAGTATGGTACTTGAAATAAAAAAGAATTGTATAGAATCGAGAATTTGTAATGATGATGAATCACATATTAATCTGTGCACACTGGCAGATACTGGTTTCAATTGGAACCAGTTGGGTAACTGGAAAATTTCCAATTGGAGATTATTTCCAGTTACCAAACTGGTTCCAGCTTCATTTCCAATTAGGTCTAGCTACCCAACTGGTTCCAGCTTCATTTCCGGTTAATCACGTTTCCAGTTCGACTTAGTCAGAGGTCATCTCCAGACTCCACTCTCCAGATACCCAATGGATTGGTTCCAGTTAGGCCTATCCAACTAGGTTCCAATTAGGATCTCCAATTACCCAACTGCATGTTTTCAGTTAGAATATATTTCCAGTTAATTGGAAGTCATTTCTAGTTACCCAACTGGTTCCAATTAGGATTTCCAGTTGCCCAACGCCACGGTCCCAGAGAAGCCTAGTAATAATTACAGAGCTACCAAGTCTCACGCATAATTATGCTTGAGACTCAAGCATTTTGGTAATTTGGACTCTTGTTCATCATCCCCTCAAATCTGTCTCACGCAACTAATGAACTATCACAGCCTATCCCCATATACATTGTACACAATGTTTGTGATCTCACTCAGATTCACAGAAAATCTCACACATTGCTGGTCTTTGAACTTGGCATCTCTGAAGTTAGGCTTTCCAGTTGCCATTGGCATTGCATTGGGCAACTCACTGCCTGGTGGATTAAGTTTCAACTGGAAATTGTTATACCGGTATTCAAGTTAAATCCAATTGATATAGGCCTACCTGTACCAGTTGGAAATCCAACTGGTTTCAATTGTGTTTTGGTCCCGGGTTAGACCAAGTAGACCCTAATTAATAACATAGTATGTGTGCATAAGTAACTGCCATGTGCACCGAACGCCCAGCATGTGCACCGAACCGAAATGGGCGGCGCGCCACGAGGCCCTACTGTACCGGCCCGCAACGCGCTTGGAGGCAGCTTGGGTACCGTTTTTACACCCTACTATACGGTATATGCAGGCAGGCGCTAGTGCTAGCAGGAGTGTAGCGTCGAAGCACACCCACTACCCTACCTACAATGTAGGCCTAGCTCAGCTAAACTTCTGAAGCCATGATCGAATACCAAAATAAATCATTTATATAGATCTATTTACCTGATATATCAATGCTGAACTATCACTGGATAATATGTGATGATTGACCCATATGGAAATCGTTAGTATTGTGTTCCTCTGACTCTGTTCCTTTTTTCCACTTCTTTCCACAATGTCAATTTTTACGGAAACGATCATGCAGCATGACTTGCATACAGTATAGTACATAGTACGGCCGGCCGGCCGCGCAGCTGCAGGTACACACATACCACGCGGGTCGGTATCGTTCGCGTTTTACCGCCAAAAAAGTGTACCTTCGTATGTACGGTATGATATGTATGCGCATGCTTCCGATGAGTGCACTTCAACAGTTTTCATCACATTTTACACTCAGCCTGCTGACTTGACAATGGATGAAATGTGATAGATATATATCGGCTGATTTGTCTCCTTATCTTTAGGATGGGGGGTCGGATGTCCAGACACATAATATTTTGAAGCCTTCTTTTTTTGTCTTTGGATTTCAATAAAAATGTGAATTCAATGGAAGTAATCATCTTCTATTTTGTTCTCTATATTTCCTAACATTTTGTACAAAAATCGACGCTAGATATTGTTTTCTTTTACTTGCTAGTAGGATAGTCATCCTCATTCTATACCGCCTTCCCCTTCTCTACTCTGTTATTTGTTGTCATACATGCATACCTTTTGTTTAATCTTCATCTTTCTGGCCCAATCCTCTCTCTGTACTTTCTATATATCCCCTTTTAATTACCCTTTCCCCTTACTCACTTTTTCTGTCTGTCTCCCTATATATATGCCGTCTTTCATTTCGCCTTCTCTTTTCTAATACATTTCATTCATGCATGTATAATGTGCCTCATTCAGTGGTTATAATATTTGCGTACTTTCAATACAGTGTATGATTTAATTTCAACAATTTATTTCCTGTACTAGTAATTTTATGTCATTTCATGTTTGTATTTGAGTATTTTTCTATCGTTGTAAATTGTACACATGTTTTTTTATTCAGCCTTTGGCTGCGAGGCATGCCATTTTTTTAAAATAAACTATTGAATTGAATTGACTGAAACTTCGCTTGTAATTTTTTTCCAAATGACTTTCTAAAATTGATCGTCCTGAGACACAACTTCTCCGGACACACAAAAAATGGGTATACAATTACAAATTTAAAATAATAGTACACAGCTCCTCGTCATAATATTAAAGGTTACCAAAAATTTTCTGTAGAATCTGATTTTTTGTGCTATTTCCCCTATTTTGAGGGTGCTGAACATGAATCTGCTTGTTGCCAAATTTATAAATGCCGTCTTTGACCGTTGCCATGGCAACGGATTATTTTCTAAAAAATAGCATGTATACCCCTGTAAATGGTAGTAAACATGATAAAAATTAGCAAATAGATGGAAATCGAGGTTCCAATTAAATACAAATGAAATTCAGAAATATTTAAGATCATCAAAATAGTTCCAACTGGCCCGTTGCCATGGTAACGGCTCATTTTTCCTCCAGAAAATTAAAAAAATTGATTTAAAGTTGTAGAATCTGTTTTTTTTTTTGGTTTCATTTTCATGCGTTTACGTTGAATAAACATAGGAGTGATTTTTGCTAAATGTATAAATACACTCTCATTACATTGCCATGGCAACCAAATAATACCTTATTTGGTAAAAAAAAGTAATAACATGGTAAAAAAGATAATGGTGAGAAATACAATAAAAGCGACCTAATCTACATGCGTTGGGTTTTTTCCCACTCATTTAGAACAAAAACTACAGTAAGTATTCTGCAGGAGTTTATTGGAATGATAGGAATTGATGTTGCCTTGACAATGTTTGAATTAAAAGATAAATAGGAATATTGCAAATTGGCCGTTGCCATGGTAACAGCTTATTTTTTCTCAGAAAAGTATATATTTTAAAAAAATAATACAGAATCTGAATTTTCTTTCATTTCCTCTAATTACAAGATGCTATATCTATATATGCTTGTTGCTAAATGTATAAATACCATCTTAAGCCATTGCCATGGCAACCGAATAAAATGGGGGAGATAATAATGGAAAATACCATAAAAATCACAATCTACTTGCGTAAATTTTGAACCATTCGTTTAATATTGAAGAAAACATACGGTAAGTGGTCTGCATGAGTTCATTTGAAAGAAAATAATTACTGTTGCCTTGGTAAAACTTGCATTTAATATAAATATGAATGTTGCAAATCCCCCCCCCCCCCCATTGCCACGGTAACAGCTGATTTTTCTCAAAATTCACAAAGTTGATAAAAACTTCTGATTTTCCTTTCATTTCCCCTAATGTTAGGGTGCTCAACATCCATATGCTTGTTAATGTAAAAATACTCCCTCAGGCCATTTTCAATTTATAATCCAATCGACATAATCATTATCATTAATCATAAAGTTCAAGTTTCAGGTCATATGATCAAGGTCGTAGGTCTTTTACGATCGCCAAGATTTGGCCATGTTGTATTATCATCATTGAATCTCACCAAGTTTCTGATAAGGCAAAACTTTGAGAGTGCATATTGGTATTCAACTATCACTGATCATTGTGCAGGAGTTTCAGGTTAAAGTTCTATTGAATGAACTTTGACTGTACTGTGGTATCAACATCAAAAACTTTACTTAGGTTTATAGATTTTCAAGTTAATTATATATCATGTCACAAGGTGAAGGTTAAGGGTCTTTTGAGGTAAAAAAAAACCCCTCAGGTTTCTATTATTAAATGAATGGGTTTTTCATGAAAGTCCCACATTGAGTCTACATTAACACATGGAAGAATTTTACCTTGTATCCTCAAAAGGTCAGTTGTATCTAATAGAAGGCCAGGATTATGTCAATTTGCCAAATAAACTTTAGAGTTATATTTATTATCTTTAACAGCTTTATATTAAAGGTCAAGTCCAACCCCGATAAATGTTGATTTGAATAAATAAAGAAAAATCATACTAGCATAACGCTGAAAATTTCATGTAAAAGAAGAAAGTTGTGGCATTTTAAATTTTGCTTATTTTTCACATAACAGTGATATGCACAACTCAGTAATACGCAAATGAGACAGTCGATGATGTCTCTCACTATTTCTTTTGTTTTTTATTGTTTTAATATACAATATTTCATTTTATACAGATTTGACAATAAGGGCCAACTTGAATGAACCATATAGTATTAAACAATGCTAATTACATGTGTTCATGGAGGAATAAAACTTTGTATTAGACATGAGAATGAGGAGAAAATAGGAACTAAAATCATATTTCATATAATAAAATGCAAAAGACATAGTGAGTAGATGACATCATCAGACTTCTCATTTACATACCGACCAGAAAATGCCAGTATCTTTTTTTGTGAAATTAAGCGAAAATATAAAATATAACTTTCATGTTTTACATCCGATTTTGATGATATTTTCAGTGTTGTGTTTGTTGGATTTTTCTCTTTTTATTAAACTTAATTTGTGTTGGGGTGGACTTGTCCTTTAACATAAATACATACCTTTTAACATTTATAGCAAGTTCTTCATGTAAACATGCTCAAATCACTTTCCAATATAGCTTAACATTGTGGGGGCATCGTGGTCTAGTGGTTAAGCCTCTTTCTTTCTGAGGGACATGGGTTCGATTCCCAGCCGGGGTGTGTTTTCCTTTTAAAAGCAAGAAAATTATCCATATTGTACTGCAACCCAGGTGAGGTAAAGTGATACTTGAAGGAAGTTGTGAGCACCGGATGCGGTAGACTAGCTTAGCCAGGGTAATACAGGAGCACTATACAAATCCTAGGCTATATTATTTCATTTATTATTATAAAAATGAATAATTCTACTCTTCAAGTGCTTACAATATATAAAGTGGGTGTTATAAATAAAATTCAAAAAATAATTGTACAGAAGGACATGAACTGATTTTGAATACTGGGACCAGTGAAACTTGTGCACTGTTTACCCAAGTTGCGGATAGAAAAGGGTATGGAAAAAACCCAGCATGAAATGTATTGTGGTGTCAAGTTATTAATCGACAAGTAAACAAAGCAATTTTTCTATGATTCTGTTTTTGACCAGTAGCAAGTGAAGCTCTTTGAACAAAGGAAACATGATCATACTTTCTGGCTGTTGTAATGGTACCGACTGCTCGATTCTGAATGTCATGTTTTGACTATATCTAGGCGCCTGAACACCAGTGATTGAACAGCATGATGGCAAGCATCATCCGTCAATATCTTTCCGACCATTATTGTATCATGGTAGCTCCATGTTTGTATAAATGGGAGTTTTGGGTTTTACAAAGCGAATTTACTTGCTTACTCGTTAATGACGAATTAAGTTCAACACGCAGAATAATTCTAACAGATTCAGCAGGTTCAGAATTACCAATTAACAAATGAACATGGGCAGGTAAATAGTGTCTATGTCTAGGACTTTTTGTTCATTCAAGAGCAGGCTTAACTTTATTTCTTATCATTGATACATTAATTTCCTGAATACAATAGCATTGTGAAAACTAGTTGGAGATTTGGGAACTAAAGAAATCAAATTCAACATTATTCTGCCTCAAAGTGTCCCCAAGTGGTAATAAATACCGAGAAAAAAGTATAGGTCCAAGTACAAAACCCTGAGGAACGCCATATTCAATCCCATCACCCATTTTTAATTACTACCGACCGCCATTCGTTTTAAAGGCAAGGTCAGTGTGTCAAATGTTAATGGGCCCTGTTGTACAAAGAGTTACGATTGATCCAATCAATAGTAACTCTATGGAAATTCATCAGTGTCATAATTTTTTCTATGAAAAATTTGCACAATGTCCTTTGTAAACAAAGGAAATCACACAAAATTGTTAAGAAATTAATGACTTTACAGATATGCATTCATATCTAGAAATCTTTTTGAACAAACATACATTTCATATGCTGATTTTGCTGGCTTTCCATAGTTGCGATTGATCAGATCAATCGCAACTCTTTGTACAACAGGGCCCCAATTTTGATTTCTTGACTCTGAAACCCCCAAATAAATATTTTGAACAACTCTCTATCAAAATGGAATCATTTGTGACCCTTAAATTGGCAGCCACCTTGGAGTTAGAAGTTGGGGGTAATTCAATTCAGCAAACAGATGTTGCATGTCAAGTTCTTAAAAACTTTACCCCTAAATCATTATTTCTGTCAGATTTCTAGGTCAAATTGCCCAAAATATTCTCAAAATTGTCTCTAGCTGAATTCTCCCAAATTTCACAAACCCTTAGAAAAATTGGCATCCTGGCTATTTTTTCGTTATAAAATTTATTAGAGCACAAATGGTCAAAAAAATCTATACACTACACATTCCTCACTTGAACCTGGGAAGCGATTCGCTTGGTCCACTGGAGAGATTGAGCGTTGACCACAGACTGTAGGTGGTTGGACAATAGGGTGACCCTTTGATTATGAGCAGAGCCATCAAGGGATTCAGTCAAGTGAATAATAATAAATAATAATAAACACAGCATTTATTATGCGCCATCTATCTAGTGAACTATTCCGAGGAGCAGAGGGATTGGGAATTACAGATAAAATAATTTGCATATGTATGGGTGCATGAATAAATGAAATTAGCTAACAATATTTAACAAAAATAAGAAGAAAACAGATAAGATTTTAGGTATTTTTTAAATGCTTCAAGTGATTCTGCTGATCGGATCGTCAGTGGAAGAGCATTCCAGAGAGATGGAGCTGATGAGGCGAATGCCTTTTCTCCCAGAGTTAAATTCGTTCTTTGTACATTTAGCTGTTTATTAGTAGAGGATCGGAGATTTCTTACGGGAATGTATTCAGAGATTAGATTTTGAAGGTATAAAGGAGACTGACCATGCAATGTTTTCCATGTGTGGAGTAGGATTTTGAATTCTATTCTTTTAGATACCGGTAACCAGTGAAGATTTTTGAGAATTGGAGTGATATGGGTGAAACGAGATGTTCCACTGAGGACCCGAGCAGCAGAATTTTGAGCACGTTGCAGCTTGGCAAGTTGATACGATGTGATCTTAAACAATAAAGCATTTCCATAATCAATACGAGATATTACATATGAGTGAATCACAGATGCTGCAACTTTAGATGACAGAGATTTCCTTATGCTATGAATATTACGTAATTGTAAGTATACTGATCGGCAAGTAGCTGTGATGTGTGATGACATTGACAGCTCAGAGTCAAAATGAACACCGAGATTCCTACAACTGGACACAGATTGTACTTCAACACACCCAATGCGTATTGACTTACTACGGACCTTAGCACACAGGCTTTTAGAGGCAAAAATCATAAATTCACTCTTATCATCATTCAGTTTCAGTTTATTCTTTGTCATCCATGCCCTCATATCATCAATACAAGCTTCAAGTTTACGTCTAGAAGATGCTTCACTTAAAGGATCCGATGGATCGAACGGTGTGTAGAGCTGGGTGTCATCTGCGTAAAGATGTATGCTGATGCCATGTAATCTTGCAATCTTGGCAAGAGGGCTTGCATAAATACTGAAGAATGATGGGCCCAGGACGGATCCTTGCGGCACTCCGTACGGAAGTTCAGCTTCAGATGACACACAATCGCCGATCCTAACAATCTGCGAGCGGTTGCTTAGATACGAAGAAATCCATGCGAGTGCAGATCCAGTCAAGCCTATCGAACAGAACCTTCTGATTAGAATATCTTTGTCGATGGTGTCGAAGGCTGCCGACATGTCGAGAAGGACCAAGAAGACAGCCTGCTTCTGGTCAAGTGCTTGAATGAAATCATTGTGAACTTTGACAAGGGCAGATTCAGTGCTATGATGAAGTGAAGGAAGCAACATCTTGATTTGAGTCTGTTTTTGGCAGGTTCATACTTAAGAGTGGATGAAGATGGTTATCTTCTTGCTTGTTTTTTCCACCTGTGCTGAAACCTCTTCTGATGTGTGGATGGGCAGTACCACACTGTAGCTATAGATCATCTGCTCTTGTTTTTGTCGCAGCCAGTAATTGCTCTGCAAGCAGCATTCAGGGCTGTATCAATCGTGGCAGCATGTGATGACCTAAAACGGATGAGGACTGCATACTCAGCAGTCAAGTAGCAAAGAGCAGGAGCTGTCGCACGGATGGCTTTGCACCTGTTCCCATTTTGTGTTGGAAAGCTTCTTCAGGATGCTGTTCCTTGCTCCAACTTTAGCCTTTGTCTTGGCAACATGTTCTTTGTAGGTAAGGGAACTGTCTAGGGTGACGTCAAGGTAGATTGGCTTACTGGTGTGTTCCAACCATTTTCTATACCATCTGACCCTTAGTTGCTGATCTGCATCTCTGTTTTTTAGGTGGAAAGCACTGAGTTGGGTTTTCTCTGGATTTGCCCAGAGATGATTTGCAGCGTAGTAAGGAGTTAGGCCTACCAGAGCATCGCTGAGTGCTTTTTCATCTCTTCAAAGGACTGTTTGTGTGAAGCAATGCAAATATCATCAGCGGACAGGTAGCTCTCATTATTTGGTGGACTGGTTGGTCATTTGTGTAGATGATAAAGAGTAGGACGATGATGCTTCCTTGTGGGAGACCTTTTGTGTGTCAGCCATCTGCTACTGGAACCACTGAGATTCACAAAACCGTTGATTTGAGAGCATGTTCTGAATCGTCTGTGTCAGGCTAAGGTCCTTTGTCATCTCAAAGACTTTCCTTGTGAGTATTCAATGATTGTGTCATAAGCTTCAATGAGGTCAACAAAGGCTGCTCTTTTTATCAACCCTTCCTCGAAGCAATCTTCAATGTACTGTGTCAGATTCAGCAGTTAACTAGTACAAGACTTTCCAGGCCTAAATTCTGCTTGTTCTGGAATGAGGAGCTCATCCACCAAGGGAGCAATGTGGTGGAGTAGGAGCCTTTCAAAGATCTTGTATGACAAAGCAGAGATATTGGCCTGTAGCTCTTTGGGCTGGCTGGTGTTTTGCCTGGCTTGAGTCAAGCCCCTTTCACAATTGACGTACGACCTGTTTACGACCGCCTGCAGCAGTTTTTTCTTGTTGTTGCACGATCGATCTCTTGGTGTCTTGCGAGCTCTCGCAGTCGTTGTAAACGAATGCACGAATTTAAGGTGGTCGTGACTGGTCACATCTGAATTTGAACATGTTCAAAATCCAAACGCGATCAAATACGATTGATTTACTCGCGTCAGGTCGTACCATCGGTCGGGCGATCATCGTGTGAGTGTTGTTCAACGTTGTACGACTTCTTGCGAGAGGTGGCACAACTACGTATAGTCGCATTTAGTCGACTGGAGGTCGTACAATACTTGGACATGTGCTAGAGACCTACAGAGACCAGTCTTGCGACTGGGTGCGATTATATAAGACTGTTGCAAGACCGATCAAAATAACGGCTTACAACATTCCACTACCGTTGCATTCGCATGTATGCGACCGTTCAGCCCCTTTCACAATTGATGTCCGACCAGTTTACGACCTGCTGCAACAGTTTTTTCTTGCTGTTGCACGATCGATCTCTAGGTGTCTTGCGAGCACTCGCAGTCGTTGTAGATGGTCGCACGAACTCTGAGGTGGTCGTGACTGGTCACTTCTGAACTTTGAACATGTTCAAAATCCGAACGCGATCAAATACGATCGATTCACTCGCATCAGGTCGTATCCGGGTTCGTACCATCGATCGGGCGATCATCGTGCAAGTGTTGTGTAACGTTGCACGACTTTGGGCGAGAGGTGGCACAACTAAATTTACTCGACTGGGGGTCGTACAGCACTTGCACATGTGCTAGCGACCTACATGTACAGAGACCTGTCTTGCGACTGGGTGCGATAATATATGGGCCATAAGACTGTTGCAAAACCGATCGCAATGGCTTACAACATTGCACTACTGTTTCATTCGCATGTATGCGACCGTTCCCCTCGCAATCCCTCGTGCAACACTCGCATGTGATCGCACAAGCACAATAGGATCATAAGCGACCTACTTGTGCAACGGGTTCTACTGGTTGTTTTGTTGTACGACAGCTGTTGCAACTGTGAAAGCCTCTCTGCGATCTTATGAGATAACTGGCGATTGATCCCTGTTGCAGCCTGTCGCACGACCAAAAGGTCGCAAATGGTCGTACGTCAATTGTGAAAGGGGCTTAAGCAACTACCCTTGATTTCCTCCATAAGTTTGGCATTGTGCTTTCACTCAAGACAGTAGTTTAGCATGTCAAGCCGCCGTTGGAGTGCAACAGGTCCAAGATGTTTCATCTGTTCACAGATCGAGGACATCGTCCAATCCAGCTGCCTTGGTGATCTTCATTGCTTTTATAGCATTGCACAAGTCGTTCATGCTGAAAGTTTTCGTGAATCCAGATGACTCTTGGCAGGCTATTCCCAACCTTTGAGGTTGGAACTTCGCGGGTTACCTTGGCTGTTCACTAGAAGCTGGCTGGCCACTTGGCCGGCGGTAACTTGGGACCTACATGTAGATTGGGACTTTGTAGAGTCATTCCCAAGGATCCGAATCTGGTGTTTCTGCTGGCCCTGAGTATAGCTTGTATGGCATCCTTGTGGAATATTCTTCCTTGATGATTTCTTCAGCAGCTCTAAAAATGTGTCGTAATGAGTAGGGAGTGCAGGGAGGTTCTGAAGATATGTATCCAGATCTATGGAAAACTGCTCACAGTATACTTTCTTCAGGTTGAAAAGTCTGCAGGAGGGAACTTTGCGAGTGATGTTTACCATGACATCAGGCAATTTGCAACATTGATATTTATCATATAAAATTAAATTGATTAACCACTATCAAAGCAACAGCAACAAGCATATCAATGTCTAGCAACCTACATGTATACTTTGGCGGAAATGAAAGAATAATCGGACATATTCTTATTAAATTTTTTTATTTTCTGGTGTAAATGGAGCCGTTACCATGACAATAGGCAATTTGCATCATTGATATTTATTTATAAAATCAAGCGTTGCCAAGGAAATATCCAATTTATCATTCTAATTAATTAATGCAGAATACTTACCAGAATTTCGCTTTAAAAATTAAATTAATGGGTAAAGCCTTTCGCATGTAGATTAGTTCGTTTTTACTGTACATCCCACCATTACCCTTTTCAACAGGTTATTTTTACCAAATAAGTTGGTATTTGGTTGCCATGGCAATGGTCTGAGATGGTGCTTACACAATTACCAACAACCATATTAATTTTTAGAAACCCAAACTTAGTGGAAATGAAAGGATAAAAACGTGACTCTACATGATTTTATCAAAATTTGTACTTTTCTGAGAAAAATAAGATGTTACCATGGCAACGGGCCATTTGTAACATTGATATATACTTTGAATTCAAGCATTGCCAAGGCAACATCAATTCCTATCATTCCAATAATCTTATGCATAACACTTATGTATTTTTTGTTCTAAATGAGTGGGAAAAACCCAACACATGTAGATTAAGTAGCTTTTATTGTCTTTCCTGCCATTATCTTTTTTTCCATGTTATTATCTTTTTTTACCAAATTAGGTATTATTTGGTTGCCATGGCAACGGAATGAGAGTGTATTTATACATTTAGCAAAATCACTCCCTATGTTTAACACCCTAATCGCAGGGAAAATGAAACAAAAAACAGATTATACAACTTTAAATGATTTTTTTCACTTTTCTGGAGGAAAAATGAGCCGTTACCATGGCAACGGGCTAATTGGAACTATTTTGATGATCTTAAATATTTCTAAATTTAATTTGTATTTAATCGGAACCTTGAATTCAATCTCTTGGCTAATTTATATCATGTTTATCTACCATTTACATGGGAATACATGCTATTTTTGAGAAATTAATCGGTTGCCATGGCAACGGTCGAAGACGGCATTTATAAATTTGGCAACAAGCAGATTCGTATTCAGCACCCTAAAAATAGGAGAAATAGCACAAAAAATCAGATTCTACAGAAAATTTTTGGAATTCTTACTACTTGCCGCCTACTATCGGCCCAGAAAGAATTAACTGCATGGAACAGAATAACTCTGGAAAATGTAACATCGGTTTAATGGTCATACTGGTCCAGTTCATTGTACTGGACAAGTTAAGAATTAAACTGGTCTTAACCCAGTCAGCAAAATATCTGGGCCAATATGGGTCCCATACATGGGTTTCATGTGGGCCATATGGGGCCCATTATGTCCCATTTAATCCCCATTTCGGGCTGTCCCACTTGAAACCCATATGGCTAAAAAACATCACGGCTTCATATGGGATATACACAAATCAGTCAAAATGACTAGTTAATAGGGTCAGCTGGATGCAACTGTTATTCTAGTCATATTTCACAATTTAAATACAATTTTCTAGTCATATTTTACTAGAACAGAGTTATTTCTCACTAAATGTGACTATCAGTGCCATGATTGCCATATCAGTTGCTCCAAGCTGACTACCGGTTGTTTTAAGAGTGTATATAATAATGGGCCATGTGCATTGGCGGCGGAAGGAAAAAAAAATTTGGGGGTGTCTACCTGAAATTTTGGGATGGACACGTAAAAAATTGGACAAGTGCTCAAAAAAAAAAGGTAATCAACCTAAATTTTAGGGGGGGACAACCCCGGGGGGGGGGGGCACTCAGTATACGTGGGTATGTGCCGCGGAGGGGACCCCCATTTTTACACTCAAATTTCCGTTCCAAGGCATAGCATTTTTGCCTTAATTGTTGAGAAAAAGAACAAAGAAAGCCGCTCCAAGGCATAGCATTTTCTTCTTATCGAGAAAAAAGAAGAGAGAAATCCGCTCCAAAGCTTCGCATATTTTTCGTTACGCCGCTCCGATCGCGTTGAATGAGCTGCAATTCTGGTGAAAAGCGGCCGCAGAGCTCCCCGGCGGAGGCCGCGCTAGCTGCATCATGCACGCATGACCGTTCCGTAGGGATGCATACGCGCTCACACGCTGGCGATCCGTTCCAAGGACCCCCGTTTTCACAAACATTTGTCGTTCCGAAGCCCGTTCCAAGGACCCTCCTTTTTACAATAAGCCCGCTCCAAGGCCCCCGTTTTTTGTCTCGCCCGCGGCACACCCCCACCACTTTTTTGGTCGAGTGCCCCCCCCCCCGGGGGGACAACACACGTTTCAATGGGGGTCCACGTGAATTTAGGGGGGACACAGGGAAAAAAATTGACAAACAAAAAAAAAAAAAAAAGTTTGCAAAAATTTTTTTAGGGAGGGACCGTCCCCCCCACCTAAAATTTAGGGGGGACACGTCCCCCCCCGCTTCCGCCGCCTATGGCCATGTGGCATCATTTAGTATCGATCGATCTGGACTGCACTCACGAATATTCAATACAACAACAGTAAATGACCAAAATTTTAGCAAATACAGCTACAACAATTAATATGTTTATGTTTATACAGGGCCAAGATTCCACCATGAAAAGTTTTATAGTACCGGTAATTTATTACCATAGAATTAGAAATTCTAGTGCTGAGTGCGATATATTGCTCAATCAATTATCATTCACATCACGATATCCATACAGTTAATCATAATCTTATCAACCAATCATAACTGATTACATATCCAATATCAGAATATTCCTGAATTTGATCTGAATAAAATAATGGTTTATTTTAGCTAGACGGATCGATGCGGTCCCCGGTCTTCTGTCTTCGTTTTCCAGACACCCAACAACAGGTCTGGAAAACGAAGATCGAAGACCGGGGACATGCGTTATGTCTATGGTAGTAAAATTTTAATGCCAGCTGAGTTGAGCCCCGGAGTTGACTGAGCGCGATATATTGCTCAATGAATTATCATGCATCACAATATCCATACAATTAATCATTAACTTATCAGCCAATTATAACTGATTACATATATCCAATATCAGAATATTCCTGAATTTGATCTGAACATAATAATGGTTTATTTTAGCTAGACGGATGCGATCCCCGGTCTTCTGTCTTCGTTTTCCAGACACCCAACAACAGGTCTGGAAAACGAAGACGGAAGACCGGGGACACGCGTAATGTCAATGGTAGTTGCAAACGGCAGTTAAGTTGAGACTGCTTGTACGTGATTGCGCAGTATGATGTGTATTGTACGTTATAATTGTTATGTATTAATTATGCCCTAGCTGATAACGATATCCTTACAATTAATCACTAACTTATCAACCAATCATAACTGACTACATATCCAATATCAGAATATTCCTGAATTTGATCTGAATATAATAATGGTTTATTTTAGCTAGACGGATGCGATCCCCGGTCTTCTGTCTTCGTTTTCCAGACACCCAACAACAGGTCTGGAAAACGAAGACGGAAGACCGGGGACACGCGTAATGTCAATGGTAGTTGCAAACGGCAGTTAAGTTGAGACTGCTTGTACGTGATTGCGCAGTATGAGGTGTATTGTACGTTATAATTGCTATATGTATTAATTATGCCCTAGCTGATAACGATATCCTTACAATTAATCATTAACTTATCAACCAATCATAACTGACTACATATCCAATATCAGAATATTCCTGAATTTGATCTGAATATAATAATGGTTTATTTTAGCTAGACGGATGCGATGGCCCCGGTCTTCTGTCTTCGTTTTCCAGACACCCAACAACAGGTCTGGAAAACGAAGACGGAAGACCGGGGACACGCGTAATGTCAATGGTAGTTGCAAACGGCAGTTAAGTTGAGACTGCTTGTACGTGATTGCGCAGTATGAGGTGTATTGTACGTTATAATTGTTATGTATTAATTATGCCCTAGCTGATAACGATATCCTTACAATTAATCATTAACTTATCAACCAATCATAACTGACTACATATCCAATATCAGAATATTCCTGAATTTGATCTGAATATAATAATGGTTTATTTTAGCTAGACGGATGCGATGGCCCCGGTCTTCTGTCTTCGTTTTCCAGACACCCAACAACAGGTTTGGAAAACGAAGATCGAAGACCGGGGACATGTGTTATATGTCAATGGTAGTAAAATTTTCATGACAGCTGAGCTGATCGAGCGCGATATATTGCTCAATCAATTATCATAAATGTATATAGTTGCAAACTGAAGTTAAGTTGAGACTGCTTGTACGTGATCGCGATATCCATACAATTATTAATCATTAACTTATCAACCAGTCATAACTGATTACATATCCAATATCAGAATATTCCTGAATTTGATCTGAATATAATAATGGTTTATTTTAGCTAGACGGATGCGATGGCCCCGGTCTTCTGTCTTCGTTTTCCAGACACCCAACAACAGGTTTGGAAAACGAAGATCGAAGACCGGGGACATGTGTTATGTCAATGGTAGTAAAATTTTAATGCCAGCTGAGCTGAGCGCGATATATTGCTCAATCAATTATCATTCACATCACGATATCCATACAATATTAATCATTAACTTATCAACCAATCATAACTGATTACATATCCAATATCAGAATATTCCTGAATTTGATCTGAATATAATAATGGTTTATTTTAGCTAGACGGATGCGTGGCCCCGGTCTTCTGTCTTCGTTTTCCAGACACCCAACAACAGGTTTGGAAAACGAAGATCGAAGACCGGGGACATGTGTTATGTCAATGGTAGTAAAATTTTCATGACAGCTGAGCTGATCGAGCGCGATATATTGCTCAATCAATTATCATAAATGTATATAGTTGCAAACTGAAGTTAAGTTGAGACTGCTTGTACGTGATTGCGATATCCATACAAATATTAATCATTAACTTATCAACCAATCATAACTGATTACATATCCAATATCAGAATATTCCTGAATTTGATCTGAATATAATAATGGTTTATTTTAGCTAGACGGATGCGATGGCCCCGGTCTTCTGTCTTCGTTTTCCAGACACCCAACAACAGGTTTGGAAAACGAAGATCGAAGACCGGGGACATGTGTTATGTCAATGGTAGTAAAATTTATTGCCAGCTGAGCTGAGCGCGATGTATTGCTCAATCAATTATCATTCACATCACGATATATCCATACAATATTAATCATTAACTTATCAACCAATCATAACTGATTACATATCCAATATCAGAATATTCCTGAATTTGATCTGAATATATTAATGGTTTATTTTAGCTAGACGGATGCAATCCCCGGTCTTCTGTCTTCGTTTTCCAGACACCCAACAACAGGTCTGGAAAACGAAGACGGAAGACCGGGGACACGCGTAATGTCAATGGTAGTTGCAAACGGCAGTTAAGTTGAGACTGCTTGTACGTGATTGCGCAGTATGAGGTGTATTGTACGTTATAATTGTTATGTATTAATTATGCCCTAGCTGATAACGATATCCTTACAATTAATCATTAACTTATCAACCAATCATAACTGACTACATATCCGATATCAGAATATTCCTGAATTTGATCTGAATATAATAATGGTTTATTTTAGCTAGACGGATGCGATGGCCCCGGTCTTCTGTCTTCGTTTTCCAGACACCCAACAACAGGTCTGGAAAACGAAGACGGAAGACCGGGGACACGCGTAATGTCAATGGTAGTTGCAAACGGCAGTTAAGTTGAGACTGCTTGTACGTGATTGCGCAGTATGAGGTGTATTGTACGTTATAATTGTTATGTATTAATTATGCCCTAGCTGCTGATAACGATATCCTTACAATTAATCATTAACTTATCAACCAATCATAACTGACTACATATCCGATATCAGAATATTCCTGAATTTGATCTGAATATAATAATGGTTTATTTTAGCTAGACGGATGCGATGGCCCCGGTCTTCTGTCTTCGTTTTCCAGACACCCAACAACGGGTCTGGAAAACGAAGATCGAAGACCGGGGACATGCGTTATGTCAATGGGAGAACATGTGTACGTGTAGGGGGCAAGGTCCAAAGTCCATTCTAACCCGCGCACGTGTTTTGTACACACTTTGCACTGCTTTGTACACACTTCGTGCGTGAACTACAAACGCTTTCACACGAGTGTGATACGTGTCCCCGGTCTTCGGTCTTCGGTCTTCGCTTTCCAGACACCCTGTGTTTAACCCCAAGAAGCCAGACAAAACAAGAATTGTTTTTGACTGTGCTGCAAAGTCTCAGGGACGGTCTTTGAATGATGCTGTTATGCAAGGCCCAGACATGAGAAACAAGCTGCTTGGAGTTCTCCTGCGCTTTAGACAAGAACCTGCCGCCATGATGGCTGATATCCAAGCCATGTTCCACCAAGTCCGTGTACCACAAGCAGAGCGTGATGTGCTCAGATTCCTCTGGTGGCCAGAAGGTAACTTGGAACTACAACCCAAGCTATTTCGAATGTGTGTGCATCTATTTGGCGGAACATGGAGCCCCAGTGTTTGCAGTTACGCTCTGAAGAGGACGGCAGAGGACCATCAGGAAGAATACAGCCCTGAAGCAGTGACAGCTGTTGCGCATAACTTCTATGTTGACGATTGCCTTATTTCCTGTGAAAATGAAGAAAAGGCAATAACTGTTGCAGCAGAGTTAAGGAACCTACTGGAAAAGGGTGGTTTCAAGTTGACGAAGTGGGCAAGCAATAGCTCAAAAGTCCTTACATCAATTCCTGAAGAAGACAGAGCCAAGCAAGTGAAAGGTTTGGATCTCAACTGTGACACCCTGCCTATTGAGAGGGCCCTTGGAGTTGAATGGAATACTGAACTGGACTGCTTTAGCTATAAGATCACTCCCAAGGATAAACCATTGACTCGTCGAGGATTGTTAAGTGAAGTAGCGTCTGTGTATGATCCGTATGGATTTGCTGGCCCGTTCATCTTGTATGCCAAAGGATTGCTACAGGGACTGACAGCCATGAAATTGGGATGGGATGATCCCATTCCAGATGAATATCGGGTCAGATGGCAAAAATGGAAGGCTGAGCTATCTCAGATGGAAGATGTAAAAATCAACCGATGCTACAAGCCTTATGACTTTGAACAAGTGGTGGAAAATCAACTTCATCATTTCTGTGATGCTTCAGAGAAAGCATATGGGGTAGTGACGTATCTACGCATGAAGAATGAGAAAGGAGAAGTCGACTGCAACATCGTCTTGGCCAAATCTCGTCTAACCCCCCTCAAGAAAGTGACACTTCCTAGATTGGAACTCATGGCTGCAACCTTGACCGTGAAGATGGATGGAATGATCAGACATGAGCTTGATCTTCAGCTCAAGGAATCAGTCTTCTGGACAGACAGTGCCATTGTACTGCATTACATCAGCAATGAAGACAAGAGATTTCATACTTTCGTCGCTAATAGAATTGCCGCCATAAGAGAGGGATCAAATCCAAAGCAGTGGAGACATGTGAGCTCTGACCTGAACCCTGCAGATGACATCACTAGAGGACTGACACCAAGAGAATTGAATGGCAGATGGCTAACAGGACCAGATTTCCTGTATGCTGATGAAGAAGAATGGCCAAGATGTCTTGAACTTCAAGGACACAAATTGAACAATGACCCAGAGGTCAAACAAGGTCAAACTCAAGGAGTATTTTCTTCTACGCACTCAGAAGATGTCATTGAAGCTCTGATAAGAAGGTATTCATCATGGTTTTGCCTGAAGAAAGCTGTAGTGTATATGCTGAGACTCAGAAGCTATCTGAGATGGAAAGCAGGTCACAAGGTCAATTTTGAAGGATCTCAAATGAATCACCCTTTGTCTTTGTCAGAGATGAAGAAAGCAGAAGAAGCTGTCATACACTATGTGCAAAAAACACATTTCAAGACTGAGTATGAATACCTTGAAGGAATGCCCCAAATCAACAAAGAAAATGACAAGTCAGTGAAGTCAAAGGAAAGAAAGGTAATGAAATCAAGTTCCTTGTCAAAACTCAACCCAGAAATGAATGAAAACGGACTCATTTGTGTAGGAGGCCGACTGCAGCATAGTACTCTGAATGAAGGACTCAAGCATCCACTAATTCTTCCCAGGAAACATCATGTCGTTGAGCTGCTTGTAAGACATTTCCATGAACTCACTGGACATTCTGGACAGGAACATGTCTTAGCACGCTTGAGAGAACGCTATTGGATAATTGGAGGACGTTCTGCAGTAAAGGAAGTACTACGCAAATGTTTTGTTTGCAGACGGCAATCATCACAGCCCATGGAGCAGAAGATGTCTGATCTGCCTCGAGAGAGAATCACCCCTGATAAGCCTCCATTCACTAATGTGGGGGTAGACTGCTTTGGACCATTTACTGTAAAACAGGGACGAAAGGACGTCAAGAGATATGGATGCATATTTACATGTTTGGTTCTGAGAGCCATCCATATTGAGGTTCTTCATGCTATGGACACAGACTCGTTCATCAATGGTCTGGAAAGATTCATCTCGAGACGAGGAAGACCAGAGGTTATCTGGTCAGATAATGGCAGTAACTTTGTTGGGGCTGAGAGAGAATTGAGAGAAGGAATCAAATGCTGGAATCAACGCCAAATTCATCAATTCCTACTTCAGAGGGAAATCACCTGGAAATTCAACCCACCTACAGCATCTCATATGGGAGGTGCTTGGGAGCGCCAGATAAGAACTGTACGCAAAGTCTTGGGTGCTCTCATGATGCAGCAAAGTCTCCACGATGAAGGACTGACTACGCTAATGTGCAAGGTGGAGGCGATTGTCAACGGGCGCCCGCTGACTGTGGTGTCTGCAGATCGGAGGGATCCTGAACCTCTGACGCCTAATCACCTCCTTTTGATTAGGCCGAATGCTGAGCTACCTCCAGGGGTATTCGACCAGAGTGATCTCTACTCACGCAGAAGGTGGAGACAGGTGCAGTACCTCGCTGATGTATTTTGGAGGAGATGGACGAAGGAGTATCTGCCAACATTACAACACCGCCAGAAGTGGGTCAAAGAAAGAAGAAATCTCGACGTGGATGACGTTGTTCTCGTCGTCGATGACATGCCTCGTAACAAATGGTTGCTGGGCAGAGTGGTTGAAATCTACCCCGGCAAGGATAAGCTTGTGCGGTCAGCAAAGGTGAAAGTGGTCACAGGAGAATTGACAAGACCGATTCAGAAATTGTGTTTGTTGGAATCCGTGGAAAGCAATGAAAAGTGATGCCATTTGCTTAAATAATCTATTTGAAATTTCCTGAATTTGAGAGAAGAATATTCAACATATCTTGGGAACGTTGGAGAATGTGATTTATGCATACAAAATATGTGAAATAATGTTTTGTGATGGAAGAAAATTCATATTGCAAATACATGTAATTCAAATATGAAAGTTTGATCATATGCAAAATTTGTGTTCTAACGATTTGGAGCAAATTGGATGTAGATTCGCGAATTTGAATTTTGGATCATGGAGATATGCATAATTTTGAGCTTGGATCCGCACATTCAGCATATCCGACCCCGGGATTGATTCGCGAAATCAGCGAAGGATTCATGAACATTGTTTATATCGCGATTCGCGAAGCTTATGGATGAGACTTCAGCCAAGAGATGAAATCAGAGCGGTCTCAATATTTGAAAGAAAGGAAGAACAATGCAGCAAGATTATTTAATGATGAGATGAAAATGATATTCAGACTCTAAAGAAACTTGCAGACTCTAAATAAATCTTGCAAAACTTTAAAATCACAGAAACATTACATTTTCTGAGACTGTGAACATTGACTCTGAACTCAGAACTTTGAAAACAACTTTCAGACACTCAGATGGTTGAAACAACTGAACTTTTGAACTTTCGCGATTTGAGGAATGTCTGATATTCTTGAGTTGAATTTATGCCTGTATGCATTTTATGCCTTTATTCATGTGTGAAAATGCATTCAATAAGACAGTTAAAGAAATTTGAAGTGAAATACATAATTTTTCTTTGATTTTCTTAGTAAGTTAGTGTCATACAAAAAAAACAAAAAACAAAAAAGCAAAAAAAATACATGACGCCACTTTTGATATTTTGAACATTGAATATATGCAAGAGGAACAAATTGAATGCCTTTTCACTATTTGACATAATATAGACATGATTTTTGCATGAAATGTCATTTGTGTCATTTTTTATTTGATGAGTATGAATTTTCTGAAATTTTTTTTTTTTTTTTACCTGAATATTTGTGATACAGAAATCTGTGCAGTTTGACAAATATTTTTTGTTTGATTTATTCTTACAACTCCAGAATGATATGTGGAGTACAGATAAATTTCTTTCAATTGAGGAAATTTGTATTTCAAGTCCAGATAATTTTAGGTTTATTTCTGCAGAATTGAAGATGTCATATTAACAGAGGTTATATATTTCTTCATTAGTTTGTACACTTCTTTTGAATGACGTGCAATTATTGTCAGGTAGTAGCAAAATGTGTTTCTCTTCAAATTTAAAGGAGTGAATCAAGCAGATTCTCATTCTAGAAATACATTTGTAGCTTAAGAAACTATGTGCAATATTTATATAATGCTTATAATCAAAGGCAATGTAGGTTACACAAGTTGAGGCTCATTTAAGACTAGAGTGATGTTTAAAGGCACTCATATGAATATTTATCAAAAACGATACTATTTTTGATGTATTTATTTTGGTCTGTCAATTTACTTAAAGAAAATGTGGTAAATGTTCAGTGATTTGAACTTCTCATTTAAGGGGCCGGGATGTAAATTGTCAGAGTATTCATTTATTCAGATTAACTAATTATATGCCAAATCCAGTGCTATGATTTGCTCAGACGTCCCATGACGTCAGAAGCGAGAAATCTTCAGTGACAATTTTGGCCTTGTCGCTTGGAGGCGCTGTGTAATCTGAGCAGCAAGAATTGACACGTGTGTTGATAAACATAATCACGATAATTCCATAGATTCACCGCTATTTTGTCGTATTTTGATGAGCCAATGTTGATGAACCTTGCTACTTGCATCTTTATATTGGACGCATGGTCTCACAACTCTGGTTTATTGTTGTCACGGTGGTCTGTGGGGAAATTAGTTAACGTCACCTACACCATGGACCTACGCAGGTCCATGATTGGACACAGGTCTTTGCCGACTTGGGCAAGTTTACTTTACATGTACTCAACGCTGAGGGCGCCCTTCCCCAGGTACGACAGGGGTGGAAACTCCGCTTCTGCATCCGGTCAGAATTGAAGAAAATTTTGGAGGGTCAAAAGTGCACACTGCTCCCATTTTACATGTACAAGCCTATGGACACCGCCACTGCTTTGGTACACCAGCGAAATGGAGGCGTGGTCATTACACGTCCTTCGCGCATAGCGTAAAAATATGTAAATGAGAATTTGGTCACTAATTAGCATAATGCGCGACCTGATTTAATATCGTTTGTGATTATGACATCGATCATTACACTCATTCATTCTTAAGTACATGTAATTGATCTATTTGTTATAGCCTGTCACGATTATTACTGCACCTTTGATTTATTTTAGCTGCAAGTTGCCAGGATCTTTGCGAAAGCAATAACTGGAAACTTTATGGGAGGGAATTTAATTGAGCTTGATTTGCCCTCTTCATATAATTTTCTTTCTACTAATTACATTCACTATTACAGAAGAAGATCCCAAAGAAAATGTTGCCATAATATTTTTTTCCCTTAAATCGTGTAAGTGTTCCTCGGTTGACAATAATGGTTGAATGTAATTACCATGGCATCTCTTTATGTTTCTGAAGCCCTTATTTGAAGAGCTCACTTGCAAAAGGGGTTAGGTCCATTTTTCATCAAATTTGATTTTTTTTGTCGCAATGCATAGATTTTTAGATGATACCAAAGAAAATTTGAAATTCACATGAAAACGTGAATAAAAGTGGCAAAGAAAAATCACTTTTTAAATCAAAATTGATTGGATTCATTTCAGTATAGTTGCAAAAGGGTTTAGGTCCAAAATGATAATGTTTTAAAGAATATATAGAAAAAAATGAAAACATGTAGATTTTTTTATACCCGGCCAATTTTATGTTCACATGATATAGGCTAGTACATGACAATTTAGTTGAGTAATGCAATAGGTGAGAATAAAGAACATGGATTTTCTCGGAATGGTAAAAAGTGGACCTAACCCCTTTTGCAACCAAACTCTTCATTTATATTTCTATCTTTTCTTTTTATTTTTAATTACAGAAAACAAAATGAACCTTTATTTCATAATTTTAAAAAATAATAAGAACAAATCAAATACTTTTACATAATTATTGTAGTCCCCAATATAGGTCCTATTATAGCAGTCGGGAGCACTTAATTTTAAATGGCGACTTCTATGTCATTATCATATCAATAACCATGACCTAGGTACAATATTTTAGGGGGATTCTCAAAATTATCTAGGCAGGAGAGAAAACCGATCGTAGGGTATAGGATATTTATTTTTTATTTTCAACTGGAAATGAATCTGGTATAATTTTTATATGGAAAGAAAAATACATTTTATATAAAGGTTCCAAATTTTGTAGAAATAATTCCCCTCCCCGTATACCCATCGTGATGAACAGTAAGGTCTTATGATTGCTTCTTCTAAAACAAACAACTTTCTCTAACTGCCCCCATCTCCTGCCCCTTCTCTCTCTTTCTCTCTCAGAAACTGACACACACAAATATATGCATAAAGGCAAATAATTCTCCTGTCATTTTACATACTTTCCCACTCTTATCCTTATTTCTCTTGAAGAATATTTTGATTAACTGCTGTTTGCTCTCATGATGTCACAGTAGTATCACATTTGAGTACAAGGTGCAACATCTTGTGCCATTTGTGCATAAAAAAAATTTTGGTAGCAATATATCATCACAAATTGGTGATTAATAAATGAAAATGACCAAGATCAGATAATTTAATTCAAAATTAACATGTTTATTACGAAATCCATTTTCTGAAACATTGAAAATAACATAACAACTAGAGTCTACAAGCATTAAATTAGATTTAAAAAAATAAAGGATTTAGTACATTTTCTACACTTAAGTCAAAATATACAATGTTTATTAGAATTTCACTCAAAAGATGTTGATGAGCCTAATAATTAATATGAGGGATGCATCTAAGATTTCATAAAAAGAGCATAAAAATTCCTTCCAAATTTGCGGACAAGAAATATTCTACTAATGTGAGAGCACTCCACATAAAAAAAAGGGGGGGGGGCATAATTCAAGAATCTCCCTAAACAGTGCCTTTCCAAGTCAGTGAATCACTAACAAAATTTGATATTGTCTACTGTCACTGTGGGTAGAATTCAATCTATTTTTAAAAATATAGTCTATTTATATATTTTTGCAGAGGAAACCCATTTCAAAACTTTGAGTAAGATAACAATAAATGCAATTTAATATCCCTACATAATTGAGCCATTATCATGACGACTTGCAATTATGGTAACTTTGTCCAAGCCCATTGCAGCTACCATAAAGACCTTGATTTCTTGCTCAGCCCTGTTACCATGGTAATTGTCATAGTGACAAGATTACAATAGTAATAACTTGTTTATGGAATGAGGTCCAGGAGTGATACTAAAATTATTTCTTAATCCTCTGATCACCTTTATTAACATTTATCTACGCATGATTTTTATTTCAAAATATAAATTTTTGTCTTGTATACAATAGTCCTTTAAACTGGAAATTATATTTAATTTCACAAAAACTTCTAAGAACTAGTAGAAATATTAAATATTAATAAAAGGTGATACATTTGCCCATTGGAAAAAAAAATATTTCTTTCTTGTATTTTGTGTGAAATTTTGTATACTTTAATGTCATTGCCCGCTGATGAACCTGAACTCTTTTCTACAGATGTGCAGTTTAAAGAACATTCACTGCTTTGTTGATATATCTATTCAAATTAATTTGAAGTAACTACTTATTAGCTTGGCCTTCATATATCTTCCATCTTGGTACTTGTTGTGATACCAGTACTTAAACAGCTTGGGCAGTGGGAAACCTGCATTGTAAAAAATAGAGAAAGAACAAAATGAGCTGCTGATGTAAATTATTTTTACTCATCTAGTCCAGTTTTATTAAGAAGATTTAAACTCTATTTAATACTTTTGTCACTTTTGTCCTACATCCAGATAAATTGATATATCAATATAACTATTTACAGTATGTTTTGATAATAAAGAATCCAAATTAATTCAAATATTTATCAGATGATAACTGTTAATATCATGTTTTTATGTACATGTACATAGACAGAAGGTATGGTCGGTGAAAATGGAAATACTGGTGAATCTGAATTCAAGCAAATATTAACTATCAATGGAGCTTTAATTGTACATGATATCTTATCTTGATTCAGCTCAATTAGCCATACCCCCTCCCCCCAAAAGAGGGAATATTTATTTATTTAGATTTAGACTTTAGCTTAGATACAGCCTGTATTATTATTAAAACAACAAGCATACCTTGCAATTTTCCAATTCAGATATCCTGTTCCTCATTAGAGTGTAACCCACACTTGCTGATCTGCATGGTTCTCAATTTTGTCCCTCTGACCGGGTGTGAACTGCTAAAATCTTGGTCCTATTGGATCTGCAATAAACATTTTTTTTAAGTTTGAGAGTACGGTATTAGAGATAAATAAACTAACCCCAATAACTACTCTTCTTAAACAATATTTAAAAAATTTCAAGCTGCCCATATCATTGGCCTATGAATATTCCAAAATTAATTATCTGGTCGGTCCAAAAACTTCATTCTCTCTCTATCATAAAGTTTCACAGAGAAGCATACCAGGTACCCGACTGTTTATTAAAGTAAAATGATTCCAACCAATATTGCCCCAGCTGTATAGCTGAATCAGGACCTGGTCTATACTGGTCCTGTATATAACTAAAGAATCACAACACATTTGAATGAAGTAAACACTAAGAACTTTTCAGAATACCACCCCAGGCCAGGCCCAGGGCATCCTGTTCAAATGGAAACTTGATTTGCGTCTAAGACATTTCATTCAAATCTAACACTAAATCAATTGGATTTCATTCATGATACTCTGAAGTAAAAAGTTTTTGAATAAAAGAAGCTGCTGAGAATTATACTTATTCATATAAAGATGAAATAGCGTGACGGACTAGACCTAAACTTCAACTTTCAAGCTTGAACTTAAGTTTGGGCCTAGACTAGTCCGTCCCCGCTATTTTCATACCCCATGACTACATCGACAATCTCGCTAGCACCGGCGATATCAAGACCGGATCCCGCTCTGACCAAAATCGAGTTTCTCGTTACTAAAACAGGAGGTCTGAAACAAGTCCACATCTACCCCTGATAATTGACAATAAAACTGAAATACAGGTTTACTTTTTGCCTACATGAAGCATTCCGATGAAGGTCTAGATCTACAAAAAATGGTAAGTTAGGCATATTTTTTTAGAAACTCAAATGACAGATGATTTATTTGGAAGTCAGGAGAAAGACATGGGAGTGACTGTATGGAAATGGTGGTTTACGTAGTAAAGTAATACGGGATGGGCCCCGAACCCCGGCAAACACATCACCATTGCAAGTGAGATCAAAACATGAAAATTAACTTAACTTACTTTTATTCTCATGGAATGTCAGTAGATTATTATTGATGTTCCCTCCAAGATTTTCTGCTCCAATGAAGTTCACTCAAAAATCACGATTTCGAACATCAATTCTATAAACAGATGATTAGTCGAGCTATTTCGTTGTAGAAACTGGAAATTCGCACAATCCAAAAGAACAACACTTCGCACAGGGGAATTGTGGGAAGGAAAAAACGTGTTTAATTCATAAGATATGAATAAAACATTAGCGTCTTAGCCAATCATGGAAGTGTATTTTGCGTAATTTGACGTCATTTCATGAATTAAACATTGACCCTCCAAAATCAACCTTCAAATTGTCCGCCGGCAGCCATGTTGGCTGTGTACAAAACCTATGGGAGAAAAGAACGCGCGAAAAGAGTTACCTCTCTAGCTCCCTTCGGGAGCTTACGTATACGTAAGATCGTATCTCTGT